>NW_020312188.1:0-50437 GCF_002999335.1 Cyclospora cayetanensis | reverse complement strand
TAACCGTGGTATTCCTCTCTAAGCCCTCTATAGTGTTTGAGTATTCGCATGAACGAAACAGCGCATGTGCACGCAGTTTGTAGCTCATACTAAAAAACTCCCACACATGACACGGATTGCATTGCACTCAAATACTCTTCTGAGCTACATGTGCATATAGAGTCGGCAGCACCTCACAAAGCACACAATGACCGGATACGTAGCCTGTTGAAACCTTTGTCTCCGTAACAAGTCAAAGAAAAAGTAATCGGAGTAAAAGTGCACACAGACGATATCCACATACATTCCTCCCACTAGCATATGTGCTAGTTTCAATAGGCCCATCGCAGCATCTCTAAGGTTTCTGGGCAAGCCGTTTTAACTGGATACACTGTTCCCTAGCCATGCAAAGAGCGAAAGCACAGAAACGTTCACGTTAAATTTGGGAAATGTTTCAGTGCTTCAAGTGTAATTTGCGATCACACCAACGTTGCAGCTCCAACAATACATATCTGTTTACAGGGCGTACTCTGTAAAGTATATGCGCACACCGAGCTTCCTCACTGGGAAACAACTGGCAGTATCTCCAAACAAAACCACAAAGCAAAGCTGCATCGGCAAAGACACCGATCGGTTTCATGTCAGATTCACCTTTTACGCTCCTTTGTGCAAGGGGAAACCCGAAAATAAGGCACACAGTTGGTCAAAATGCGCAATTTGCCATAAACGAAGCCTGTCAACATCCAGAGGACCTGCACCACCCTTGCAGTTGCGAAAGACCTGACATATTGTGGCTTCCACTGCACCCCGAAAACCAAGGAGCACAGCTTATCCTCCAGGTGTCAGAAAAAAGGATCCTTCACCCTACAACAATAATTGTTCATTGAACCACTGCAGCAGGAGGCCATACAACACTGACTGTACAGCACTGCTGCCGTGTACCCACACCAAAACCGTACGTCGCATGCGCAGCCATACTCACTAAGCCACACCAACGCAGCCGCTTGTGAACGGCAGCGCGACATGCGCACACAAACCGCATTACAAATAACAGCAAAACAGGAAAAAGCTGCACAGCTCCATGATGCCCAAGCACTTCTGAACAAAGGTGGCGCAAAAGTCCATGCCTGTCTTCGCATGCGTGCTTTAATCGTGCATGTCACATTGGCGGTGTTTGCCGATGTACTTTGCAAAGTTGCTACCGTGCAGCAATCATGCGAGGCTATTCCACGTCCAGGATGCTACACACCCCCAACAGAATCTCGAAAAGTGACAAAAGCTTATGTATTCACGGATGCGACCCATGCTCAAGTGGCTGTTCCCGACGGCATTTCACACAGCTTCCCTCACTCCATGACCCCGTCTAGCCCTTTAGTCCTAACTATTTCATGAATCTCCTAGCCATCCTGCACCAATGAGTACTCGCGCGTCTGTGTAATTTCTCTACTTCTGAAGAGATGCACATGGAGCCTGCGTGTGCTGTGAGGCTTCAGCTTGCCCACGAAGAATAAACCTCCTGTCTAAAAGCATCACTGGGTCAGAAGCAGATAATCACAACAGCATTTGAGAGGAACACGTTCATGCGTTCAACACATGCGCCCATGATTTTAGCTCATGGCCAAACGCACTGTAAACAAAATGTCATCAGGATCCTGCATAAGCAACAGACTTGCGCACTGCAGTCCCCTCTAAGCTGCGCACACCAAGAGCAAGCTAAGAAATATAGGGAAATAACACAAAAACACAGCGATGATATGTGATAGTGTATATCTGCAAGGGATTAACAAATGGATACCATGGTTCATTCTACACAGCCTCGCGCAAGCCATCCTTTTGACTGTCGTCCCCTGCATCATGTGTTCAAACACAACTACGCCAGAAACATTGGTGGCACCATGAATAGACATGAAAACTTCCTGAGAGCTGCACCAGGTACAGCATACTTTGGATTTCTTTGAGCTCAATGGAAGCTAAGCACTTTCCATACCCTGCAGCTAGAATCAAAGCACTCAGTGAAACAACACGTAGTAATTACAAGAAGTCATTCTTTTCATCTTGATCAGCGGACAATATTTTTCGGATTATTACCTATACGCAGGCCCCCATACTGGCAAAGTATGCTGCTGCATAATGTTACATGCATGCAGATAATTTTGCAATTTAACTCTATCGACATAGCTCATGCAACGCGCAAAAGTTTGACAGCCATCAAGCCAATTCCACAACAATTCCAAACGTTAGTCAATTTACTCGTGCTATAACCACTTGACGTTGATCTCCAAACACGCATCGGGACTCCATACGCTGGAAACAACTAGCCACTTCTTCATACAAACCATGGAACTAAACCCTGCATCCAAAGACGTACCATTGAGCTTGGTTGCATGCTCACGTAGCCGATGAAAGGACCAATATGGGCATTGCTGCTCTGAATACATGCAATACGACACGACAACATCTACGCAGATTTACGCACAGGAACCGCACTCGGTTGCTTCCAGAAGACGTGCCGGAGCGACGTCCTACCGGAATCTACTAAGTTGCACTGATGGCTGTGTGTCTGCACCAGCACTTGGAAACACAAACCTAAGGCACTAATAAAAAAACAACCGAGTACATACTGACTGGTTCTGCTCACCCACGGCAAAATCGCGTATGCCTTGCACTACCCACTTCTAGACCTCGCCAAGCCAGCAGCGCATCAGCAACGCCACAACATCAGGGCGTCGCCCTTACTTAACAGAACAGCAGAATATTAAAGAAGTTTAGCCACTCCGCGGTGCTCAGGCTCGTCTGACCAAAGGTGCGGCTAAGGTGCACGCCCAAAGGTGCGCGCCTGCCCTGCGCTTGTAGTCAACGTTGCCATTTTCTTACAATTTACTTTGTAGAGGCGGATCCTGAGCTCAGCCCTTGACTGCATGATCAGGCTAGTCCCAGGCGCCTGGCCATTGTGCTCTGATGCATCAACATGAGTTGTGTGTGTTTGTTGCTCTTGAACAGGAGCTCGTAGGGCTTGCATGTCTCAGTGCTGTTCCAGCTTGCCCACAAACAATACACATCCGGTGCAGCAGTATCACTCAGAATGCAACTGATAATCCCAGGAGTATATTATAGAGAAGCGATAGTGTGCTCCACAAGTGCGGCTATGGCTTTAGCTCGTGACCAAGCGTATTGCCAACAAAATGTCATCAGAAAACCACTAGCAACAGACGCGCCAAAGGTCCTCATAACTTGCAGGCACTTTGGGACTGCCTTCAGCTACATGTGGGGCAGCTGGACTGCTGTATTGCACACACGAGCTGCGAGCGAGCTAAGGAAGGCAAGGGACCAAGCGATCGTTATACCTGCACAACAAACTGCTATCTTCTAAACAACCCACGGCTACGATTTCATGTTACACACAAACCAGAACACAGCCCCTGCCCGTCAATATACAAAAGCTACGCGGTACCGGCTTCCAACACGCTGCCACTCATCCGTGCGCCACGAATTGCTTCGACCCCATGTGGATAGCAACCTGCAGCACCTGCGTGAGTGCCAGTCACGTTTGCACTTGGCACAGGTCGAGGCATTCTGGAATAGTCTTTGACCACAAATGCAAACACTGCATACGCCGTCCTTACCTCATAATGCACTTTGTGTTTGAGGAAGCTAGTGTATCGTGTGAAGTGCCTACAATCCCTAGTAGCGGTCCCTCAGCCTACGTTCAGCCTAATCAATGTGAAGTTGACGTCGTTGGGTCAGTTCACACCACGACGCCGTACCAACGTTCAAGATACGCCACACAGTGTTCTGCTAGTGCATAGTATGCCTCAAAACAGGATGAGCAAAGGAATACTACTATTAATTCTGCTCAACCTCACGCCAGCCACTCTTCTGAGGGCCGTCCGCTACACCTTGCGTTCAAGCACGACGATGCCAAAAACGTCGCTGGCATCATGGACACACGTTAAAACGCTCATGATGGCTGCCACCGCTGAAACGCACTTCGCATCCTTTTGGAGCCTCTGCAACCTATGCAGTTTGTTCGCCTACAGCTAAAACTAAATATTCTACGAGGCCACACAAAATGACTGTAAGCAGACATTCTTTTCAACGGCCTCATCCCACACCATTCAGCAGACAAACACTTATGGCTATCACCCCCTTGCTCGCGAAGTATGCTGCTGCGAACAATCACACACATGCAGGCAAACCTTCCGCAAACCTAAGTCTAACCACTCCCCGTTCCCCTGACTACTGTGCCTGCATATCAGCTAGCGCTCCCTGCAGAATACCCCAATCAAAGCGTTCTTTATGCACTCGTAATACGAAGATCGAAAGCCTCCTTTGCGTTGGCATTGGCACTATCGAAGCTTTAATTCGCTACCCACGCAGAGCCTACCAACGCCAGCACTCGGAACTAATGGCTACAGCACAGACATTGAGGGCATCCTTTGAACGAACAGCACTCAACGCAGTGCAACAGATCGTTACCTCCCGCACATACACGTCACTCAAACGTCTAGAAGCTGCGCTCAGGGATACGATATGCCAACGTAGCCGCAGTTGCTCCTTCCCGAAGGAGCGAATCGTAGCACAGCTGTACGCAACAGCCACAGGCCGATTCATTGTCAGTTGCCACACCTAGCAAATGCACACAAATTAGCATTTGTTGTGGCAGCTTTGGGAAAACATACTTCATTCAAATTCTAGTGGTTCCTCATGCGCCACGCTGCTTTTAGGTCACTATCGCACTGGCACCTCTTCCTTAACACTAACACGCAACGAATGCAGAATGTGGGCATCACTTAGCATCAACACCAATCACACGCGCAAGACAGTGTATGCGAAGCTTCTTTGCAATACCGGGCACTGTTGATTTTTACATAAGAACGATAGCAGTCGCAACATATTGGACCAGTTCAAGGTCGCCACCCACTAGGCTGGTGTACGTGAAAGTGCACGCCGTGCTACTCAACTCTGTGACAAGCAGTTTAATACTACCTAATTGCACATCCCTCCAAAGCACTGTATCACTCGATGCTAAGCCGTTGCCCCATCCTCTACCCTCATCGACTGCAAAGGGGCCACGATTGCTCTGTACTATCTTCGTTTATCAAACACTCCTTTGACGTGCACAGGTACAGAACGACTTCCGCCTTTTCCCGGACATGCCCACAGCCCACGCGAATCACTAAAAAAACCGCTCTCAGTAACTCGCTGTTTCTTCGGAAACCTATGAAGCACCAGCAAAAATGCCATACTACTGCTTGAATTGCTGCCTGTCAGTGGCTGCCAAATACATCTTCAAAACTAATCACATGTGCCACTGCCTTGTGCAAAGCCTACTAAGTGCACAGCAGCAAACTCAGGTAACCGCAGTTGACATAGCAGCTGTTCTCCCCAAACCTTGAGCAGGTGTGTTGCAGTGATATTAAATCCAAAAACACAAGCAATTTGAATGCTTTATCAATACGCTTAACCCTACCAGTGATCAGCCACACCGATGCACCCACTAATGGACTGCTGATGCATCGCCCAACAAACACTTACAACACGGCCCTAAACACAATGCCCAGAGTCATGCTGTGCACTCTATAACGCCGTTAGCCTCAGCTATTTACGCAGGCATTGACCTGATTTGCAAACTCGACAAACACTATCTTGTAGGAGTCCATACAGGGCGAGTGATATGCCCAGGGAAGCCGGTGACAAAGCATGTGAGCAGCAGCACGTTCATGCGCGCTCCTCCATGCAGCGAAGTTCTATGTACGTACACATCGCTCCACTGTTCCCAGCAACCCTCAACACCGTAAAGTGAACATCTGACAGGAGTTCAGAGACAGTTGCTCGGAATGTCATCCGAATTCGCCCTATAGGCTCATTGCTTGCGAAAACGGGCTGAAGCAGCCTGCTGATCTTGCAATGTAGCAGTCATATCATACACTGTCATCTGGTTGAAGATTAGCTTGAGCGTGCGGCGGCTGGCTTACAGGAAGCATCTACACCCACGCAGCCCCGTTCCTGTCGAGCCGCGCTGCCGCAGGCTAGTAAAGCCAAAATATTTTAGTCCCTCTGACAATAGTGAGCACGCAGGCAATTGCATTGCTCAATTAGACAAGAGGATTAGTAACTGAGTCAATCTACAGGCTAAATCACCGCAGGTACTACCCTGGCTGTGAGCGTTTCCTGAGCCCACGCCTCCAAGTGCTGCTCAATGCATGTGCCAAAACTACGTGTGTCAACTGTTCTTGGCTTCCACAGTTCCAGTTCCTTCAGCTGAGACCTTATTCATTACTGCGCACTCTACTTCCACTCTATTAAATGAACCCTTCACCTCCCTGACCTACCTCACAAACACGACAATGGTGGCACGGACGTGTCGAGGCAGCATTCGAGCCACCCTAGACACACTGTCCGAGGTAACCAAACCACATGCTACTCTCTCGACAGAGCCTGTCAGTTCAATGAAGTTAAAGCGAGTGCTGCAGAGGGCAAGCGTGCTTCGCCTGAATGATGTCAAGACAGTGTAAGGAGCGGTATGCCACAGCGCAAAATGTACATCATTTTTTTGTGCATTAATCTGCTACAAGAGGTCATGACCTCCCCACCCACTGCAAAGCACTTCCCTTTTATGCCTTTCACTGCACAAGCTAAACGCACCACGGACAACATAGACATACAGAAAACACATGGAATATGTTGAACACCTACGTACCTGCACAAAGACTTAGAAGTATAAGACCCAGGTAACAGCGGAGCCATACAACGCTGACTGTACAATAGCTGCGCCTGCCCACCCTAGTCAAAATCGCACTTGCCATGCACAAACCCACGTTTTAGATGACACCAATCCAGCCGTGGATGAGCGCGAGGGCGACATGAGCAAATACGCACCATGAAAAATAACATTGAAACACGGAAGGACTACAGCTACTCCTCAGGCTCCTGTGGCCATTGGGCCACTGACATACAAGCCTACTTTTGCACAGGTGTATGCCTTTTGCCATTTCACCTTGCCAAATCCTTTGAATGACTTTGTTTCAGGGGTTGCCATGCGTTCAGCGTCCGACGGCCCGACTCCGTCACTCCCTTGCTGCTGAACACCCCGACGGAATTCCAAATAGTGAGAAATGCTTCACGATCCATACATTCGCTCCAAACACATGTGGTTGCTACCGGTGCCTTTGCACATAGCGCTCCTCACTCTTTGGAGTTGGAACACAGCTAGGCCGAACTACTCCACGCGATTCCTAGCGACCCTTCAGCAGCGCCTTGGCATGTGTCTTCGAGTCTTCGTTCCTTCTGAACAAATGCTCATGGTGCCTGCCTTTGCTGTCGAGCATCAGCTCTCTCATTAAACACTTGAGAACCATCGCAAAACCGCGACTCAATCAGGACCAGATACTCACAAAAGTATTCGACAGAGGCACCGTTACGTGTCCCGTAGATGCGGGTATTGCGTGAGCCCGCGGCGAAACTCATTGGCAACCACCAGGAACCTGGATGAGCAACATACTAGCCAGAGGCCTTCCGTTCTTCCAGGTGCTTTTAAACCTCTCTTCCTTTGAGTCTGCAGCAGCGAATTCCTCTCTAATCAGTGTACGGCAGCCGAGCTGCGGAATCGCTACACGAAGTGCAAGACAACCAAGTTGACAATTGTCCATCCAATCATAATTTTTTCGCATCCAAATTCTGACTTGACAAGAACAAAGAGTACAAAATCAATGCACGCCATGGCTTTTATGTAACGATATCATAGACAGATATCCATGATATATTTTCCACAGTCTCTTGCAAACCAACCCCCTGACGGCCGTCAGCAATACCTTGCGTCCAAACACACCTAGGCCAAAACACCAATGGCAATTTGAATAAGCCTGCAAAACCCTCTGACTGCTGCCGCCGATGCAACGCCCTTTAAAGAGTATTGGATCCACTGCAGCCTAAGCACTTTGCTCACTCTACAGCTAGAGCCAAACACTCAGCCTAGCAGCACAAGAATTAACTGCAAGCAGATCCTCTTCGTAATAACCCGCTCACTCACTACAACGACAAACAAGTGTCTTCCTTTCCTGGCATGCTCACCAATACTGCTGTTGAGTAATGCCACAGGCCTGGAGGTAAAAATTGACTAACCATAAATGCGTTAGCTCCCATTATTTTATCTACTGTGCCTCCATGTTGTTTAGCGCTTCTCGGCAAACAATCTGACCAAACCCTCGCTCTCCCATTCACCATACAGGCATTATATGTCTGCTTCTCCATGGAATTCTCACTACTGTTACACTCCTCTTTCCCCTTCTACCGACATGCAACTTTGCCAATAACTCTTTTGCGCAAACATCCACGGACACATGCCCTGTGTCTAATCAAAGAACGTAACAGCACGTGAATGCACTCTACTACTACATGAGCCTATTGTACCCACAAATGCTCAAACAGCCCCGCACAGCCCGGCATTTCCACAATCTACCTAAATTACCACCAAACACAAACAAACATATGAGCGAACACAACGCAAACAACCATTACTCACATCGGCCGACTCCAATATATGTCACGAGGAGAGGACACTTTCTGCTTGACAACCAGCATACCAAATGCCGACCGCCAACAGCCACGCAAAGACATTCACAGAACAAACCACTACAAGCTGTCAAACTCCGTCTCCTGTACCCGCCAACTCCAATGCCGCTCCACCTTCGATGGGAGGCAATGCATTGGAAAACTCAAACCCACAACCGCACAGTACAGCCTGCGTCACGAAGACTCACGGGGACCACGTGAGTGTATACGGGCCCACACACCTAGCACCAATAGCAAACCCTCCATGCCCCTTTTTCTTTACCATTCCACACATCATTCGCATTCGGCAAGCACGCCATTTCGGCATTCACTCCCCTACAGAAAACCCCACACACACGTCGGCTGCATCCAATCCTAGCAAGCTACAAACACTCACACGCAAGGCACTAATAAAATAAATGCCTCATCTCCACCATAGCTCAAGCATCCTTCCACAACATAGGCATTACTGTAAACTCGTGATATCACACTGAAGCTCCAACAAGCAGTCTCTCTAGTCCACTGTGTACATCCACCCGCCACAGCTGCAAACTCTATCACACGCCTAGGCAACACGCCACACGGCGCTCTGGCAACCAAGATGCCAAACCCCAAAACCAAGCACGCACACACCTGCTCCCACAAAACTACGCAATACAGCATATCCAGCTCTGCTCCGACGTGCACTCGCCAACTTCAATGCCGCTCCATCTTCGATGGAAGGCACTACCTCCGGCGACTCAAAAGCGCAAACGCAACACAGCAGCCTGCGCTTCAAAGCCTCGCTTGCATTTCCTGCACGTACACGAGCTCTGACCTACTAGTTCAAATCTCAAGCCTCCACACTAGAATGCCACTACCACAATACACCTCATCACCGTTCTGCCAATATCATTATCTCCCCTAGACAATCGCGAGCTCAAACAAGCCCTGCATCCAACCGTTGCACGAGCTAAGCAGTAATGCAATTTGAAAGACTGAGCTAGTGCCTGAAGAACACATACTGAACAAAGCGCCGGCCGTGCTCAGGCTTCTTTTCTTCAGCACGCCATCACTGTAATGTACTCAAGATAAGCACATCCAGAATGGACTATCTGGTCAAGCGCCCCGCACACTCTCAGTGACAACCAATGCGGAGTCGAGCGTATGTCCATCCTACGTTGCATTTACATCTTGGTGTGGGATCTTCCCTGACTGTCAACACACAACGGTATCCACGCAAAAAGGCAGTAAAACCTATCCAGCTGTGCTTCCAGCTAAACTCGCCACCTCCAGTGCCTCTGCACCTTCGAAGGCTTTCGTTGTAGATGGCAATTCACTTGCACGTTTGCTGTGGTGCATGTGCACTCTGCACGTTTAGTAGCATTCACTGGATAGATGCCCTTCCTCATCCAATCAACGACACAAGGCCTTAGCGGCAGTAAATACAGACTACACTACTTTGTTCTATAGGAAACTGCAACACCGACTAGCGCTTATTTCAGTGTAGAACTCAAGCTGGAGTGCTAACGATTTCTCCTATGCAGCTGGACGACCGCTGCACGCGTAGCCTTTTAATACCGGTAAAGCCATACAGGTCAACCAGGTATCTCGAGGCCGAATGCATATCATAGTGAAATGGCTCGTCGGTCGTTCCCAGTCAGGGCACTGCTATGAGAACTTGCATGCACTACAGATGTTACTCTCCACACACTGTACCGATAACACCACCGTTCAAGGAGCAATCGCCAATCGAGGCGCCCAAACATTTTTACTTTCCGGGACGGCGCATTAGATTGTGGATAAGATAAGGTGTATGAACGTCCTGCACGTGATCAGTTGTGGCAAAGCGCAAATTGCGTCGAACTGTTCACTGCCGCGTGTTGCATACTCCTATCTTTTTTACATTTATAAGCACAACATTCCTGATACCGAAATGGGTCCTTACAGTATTGTCAAGAAAAGCGCAGCAAAACGTCTAGGCATTGTATCTCATCACAATCCGTCTATGTGAGCTCACCAGTACTGGCAGTGCTGCATCCACGCGCTAGATGTAGCCAGAAAGCCAGTTTAGCAGCCCTGCATCCATCCACCAATAGAGTGACACACCTGGAACCACACATATTGCAGGCCCGCTGTCAATCAAAGTGCAGGAAGATTGAAACATGGCTACTATTTTGCTTTCTTCCACTCTGTAGTGTACCACTGTACCAGGCCCCCACTTAGAACAACTGGCTAGCATTCCATGCGCCCCTCAAGAATACAGAGTCAGACAAATGAGCACCGTGGACGCAATTTGATCTGCACAATGTTTGTCAATTTTATAGCTGGTTATCATGCACAGCACTTGTCTTTTACAGGAGATCCAGCATGCCTTTCAACGTCGTTTTTGCAGACTAGATGAGACAATTACATAGCTACATATCCCTTCGATACCTTCACTCTTGGAACACGGACTTACTCATATCACGTCGCTGAATGTATTATTTCCGTATTATGTGGCTGCAAAGGTAGGACTAGATTGCGGTCGATACCTAGTCGTGCCTAACCCAATGCCGCGCCTTGCTTGCATTCCAGAAGACCTTGATATTCAGCAGTTATGCTGCCTGTCGACGTTCTACAATAGCATTACCTTAATACGATCAGACTATTGTGAATCAGTGGTACTCGCCGCTCTAGAAAGGCCACCTTCGTGTACAGACTCGAGGAAGCCAGCGAGCCTTAAGTTTTGGACTGGCGCAAGAGCAGCGAGGTAGTCAGAAAAGTTTCGAAAGCTACTGCCAGCAGCAGGACGAGCTTCTTCGTCCTCCAAAAGCTGTCTCCATCATTCTGGAATGATCGGAGGAGGTTCCTGCCACTGCTCGATTGCTTGTCAGATCTGCACCGTCAGCCTTGTTGTGGCTGACAAGCAATTCTGCATTTGAAAGAATGTCACTGTTTTGTTCAGCAGCAGCACTCACCAACCCGGCATAAAGAAAAGGAGCAAAGGAAAAGCATCGTAGGTACGTGGGCGCATAGTACTAGGTTTGGACCCTGCTTCAGCTCAATTCACGCTACTATGTTGCGACAAACGCGCGTTGAAGGATGCATAAATGTGACGAATCGAATCGCTCAAAAACGTCCCAAAAGTCTAGTGAAGGCAACTTCCGCAGCTGCACAGTGCAAGCGCAGCTTCCATGTCATACTCCGCAAGAGGCTTTTCAGCTGCTTTTGCAAGCCACGCCCACCAATGCATCAGCCGTAGCGTGCTCAGGTTCACTCAGACGACTCGAATGATGCAAGTTGACAGAATAAAAAATTTAGCTATATGCTCTCTGGCAAGCTTCAATATTTTTACATTTGAATAACTATTTTTTCCCCACGAAAGAACAGGATTTGTTCTTCCAGAGTGTTGCGCTCGGCGCGAATCCATGTGGTTCTTAGCGGGTGCACCTGGTGTGGCTGCACCCGCTTTTTCTCCTCTCGAACGTGATCCTCGCACACGGGCGTGATGCAAAAATCAATACTCCACGAAGTACAGGGTCGGTCACATTTTGTAAAAGCACATAATTCAAAGAGAAGCATTGTTGAAGGAATCCCCATGCAGTGAAAGGGTGCGTTGCACATGTCAGGTGCCATGTTCCTCCTCTTTGACCTCGGATAGTGTAGAGCGTATCGTAGTCAACTTTTATGACAAACCTTAGCTCACACATTTCAATGGCATCTGATTGGTTCTTTGGACTTCTAGAGGGTCCTACTTTTGGTTGGATTTTTCCTTCAAGGCTCTAGAGTATAGCGAGGACATTCTTAGATTGTGAAGACTGCTGTATGTCATGGAAACCCTCATTATTTGCACACTGTTGCGCAGCACCTAGAAAATTCTCCTGTATCAGGTATAAACAAAAAGAAAAATGACCGCAGAGGTGAGACATCAAGAGCTAGCAACAAAGCAGCCTTACACTCAGAGACCTAGGTATTTAGGATCTTACCTTACAGCAAATGTGTTCACAATTAAGCTTTTAACAACATTTGTCGATGCTCGAGCGAAAACTGCACGAGTTATTGGTAACGTCTAAAGTCTTTGCATAGACCTGGAAACCAGAGGCTTTTTGGCGCAATCACAGTAGCAGAGAAGTTAAGAGGTTCATCCCGAGTCGCTAGCAAGTGACACACTAATTAAACTTGTTCATGTACACATCAAAGCTCCACAAACTAACAAGTTAAAACCCATCATATTGTTGGGCGTTTACTCTCAACTCGATGCAGCAGCTGCATCTACCACCGCAAAATGTTTCGCCATTTTATCGAATTTAATCACGTCGCTCAGAACATGCCAACACGCTGGCTTCAAACAAACATTGCACCAAATAAAAACTTGGTTACTCACATTAATGTCAGCCTGGACGACATATGACGCCGTCCTGCCTCAGTAGCGGCTTATTGTCCGTCTTGTTACTGAAGTGTTACCTGTACACATTAAATGCAAGTGCAAGTCATGCATTATGCCTTAAGTGTAGCAGGCTGCACAGCTCTCCGCGCCAACCTAAGCCAGACGTGGCAGACACAGAGAGCAGCACAGCGATCCACGACTCCTGCGCAAAAGGACACATGCAACGAAAACATGTATGCCACAAAGCCCACCAAGAGAGCAAGGAACGCCCAGCGTTCAAGACCATTCGAGAGCCCTTTTCCTAGACACACATAATTAAGACGGGTTATACCGGCATCAAAATGGCTAATTTAATGACCAAGTTAGGAGGGGAGGATATGTATACCCTAACTCCTCATCGAGGTGACGGTCCTGATTTGGAAGTGAGCTAAGATGACGACAAAGCAATCGGAAAGGACTCATGGTTGCACCATTTATCGGGTGGCTCTACAAACAGCAGTTTCTAGAGCAGTAAGCAAATAAGAGCCCCACAACGTTGGACGAGCTGTAATCGGTTTGATAACGAGTAGGAGTTTTCGTTTGGTGGGGGATAGCCACGATAGCCCAGCTACCTAGATCCTTACACCGCAGCTTTTGCATCCATTTTTGAACTTTGACAATTGTAACCTGCGTGATGTCGTTGCCTGTAGAGGCCGTCACCTAGAAAAAGCAGGTCGGTGATCCATGTAGCGCCCGTGTGTGGGGATGTGTGTACAGTAAAACATTCTTCTCTAGACCATTCATTATTAGTCGCCTCTTCACGTCCACCTTCTTCCAGCAAGAAATTGACATGTGAAATGTTGCCTAAATATATTGTCTGAGCCCACAAACGTTGATCACGCTGGATGAGTCACCGTCGTTCTTCCGGCTATTTTGTATTGTTTGGCTGGAGCTATCATAGCACAAATTTTCCACAGCCAGACACTGCATAATTTTTGAATCCTGGTGACTATGCTGCAATGCTTACAATGCGCTGTTAGCCGGCTGCCGGAATATCTCTTTTGATATGAAAGGTGGCGTATGCTAGCGTACGTGCAGATCACCACACGCAATAAAACATTTTGGTGGCCCGATGCATAACTCTTGGTGGATTAGCCACTTTAGAGCCAAAGAACTGTAGATATCTGAAGCATGCACCAAAATGCGAGATAAAAAGGCCTTCCGTACGCAAGCTAAATTACTCGTATTCAAAAGTATTGACTGAAACATTAAATTATCCTATTCCTTCCGCCTAAGCCATTAGTCCCTCCCCTTCATTCTGACGCTACTCCTCCCCCTACAAAGACAATACCTGCATTTTAGGCTGCTCAACACTCTATGTCTCAAATTATTCTCCTTTTAACTCCCCTTTTAAAAGTTTAAAGGCTGAACTCCGAATCCGTTGTGAAAACAACAATGTATTTCATATTCACAAAAAATGGCCCAAATACCGTATACAGGCAAAATGTTGACGTGGGCAAAGATATAAATTGCAGCGAATGGCACACGTAAAAGCAAAGAGGCAAATCAGTTGCCCGCTGCGTGTCGTCCTCCTGCCTCCTAAGCAACATTCAGCCAAGAGAACTGCTGCATACCATTGCCCTTCAGCATAATCGACCAAATCACATTTCGTAAACATTCAATCGGCCACACAACAGCATCTTTGTAAATAACCCTGCTTCATAAGTTTTTCTAGTACCAAATACTTTTGAATTTCTCTAACTGTTTTCAGCTGATGTTCTCTGTTGGCATGGCGTCACGCCGATACTTGTAACAAAAAGAGTGCTGGCACACAACTAATATGGCAGGAAACTTTGAATGAACCCCATGTTCTCTTAGATAACTCTCTAACAGCACCGTGTACTAGCAAGTACACCCCTTCATGATACCAGCTAGAGGGTCCTGGCGAGCGACCCACATCCTCCCACGCAAACCGCAGCAATCACCTCTCTAGCACACTCTACAATATGTTGGCAAATAAAGAAGTGTTTTAACACACTTTGGCCCATGCATAGGGTCTACGGACACAGAACGAATAGTGCTGGAGGAAATTTTGGAAACGTGTGGCCTCTGCCACAAGCGTGAGGGGATTAGCTTTATCAAACCTCATGCTGTCATTGATATAAGGTAGGCTTGAAACGGTGCACTGAGGAAGACGAATGCAGCACTATTAGTCATGAACCACTGCGTCTTTACTAATGTGCCGCAACGTCCAGGTAAGGTCGTTTTTTTCACATGTACTTTAGCGTATAGATGCATATAAAATCAAGACATTAGAGAATGCGAACTACATTAATCGCTCCAAAATATGTGATAACTTAAGATTTGCATGCTGTCAAGGATTTTGGGCAGCTCCGGCAAACGTGAGCATCGTACGCTAAAGTGCGAATCAGTTCAAGCACATTGGCTAGGTGCTCTTTTGAGAAACTTAGGCGGCCGTTGCGCTTTTGGGATAATCAAGTAACCCACATGATCCCACATGATTATTGACTCCGTAGGGCCTACAGCCGGCCAGCCACGCCGATCTGGTGAGGCTAGAGGCCCACGCGTTTTTCTTCCATGTGGTGCAAACAACTGCGTAACACCAAGCGACTGGTGGAACCACCAGTAACACGATGTGTGGGTGTGCACTTTCAAGATTTTCTAGCGAGAGCAAGAAACGATAGCAAATGTTGAATACACCGCACATGTCGGTTGACCTAATAATTACTTAATATAGAAAGTTGTCTTGTTGGGTGATTGCTTTTAGTCTGCAGCTCAAGACGCCTGCAAGACCCATGGTGGTGTACATGCGCCATATTGATGCACATACATGTGAAAGGACCAAAGCGTAGCTCCAGAGAGCTGAAATGATTTGTGGCAATCGGTATATGCAAATACTTGGCATACACCGCGTGCAATTAGACAGCTTCTAAGCATTCGTGACCGTCGGGCAGGTCAACCAATGTTAGCTGCAGCATGCATTTAGACGGCTTACCAAACACACCGTGTTTTAAAGGTAAAACAACCTTTTTGGCATGGTGCTAGTTTGAGAAACATTCAGAGGCCTGCAGCTTATCCTTCAAACGGACAGACCACGGTCATTGCTGAAATATTTTCTGGCTTTTATGAGTACGCTGTGAAAAGGCAGTAAGCATTTCTTTCTCCTGATAGTAAATGCTGTATGAGCGACCACAGGTAGCTAACACATCACTTGCCTAACTGGTGTTTAGTATTCTTTTGAGCATGTGAATCGTTATTTGTTGTTCCCGCTATTTCATATGCATCTAGCTTTGATATTTTGGTATCCCACACGAACATTGTCAAGGACACATTTGCTGCACAACTTTGCGAACTGTGCGATTCTTGGGTGTCTAATCGAAGCAAATTGCTGCCTTACTAATTGATGGCTAACAGCACATTGGAATTTAAGCCAACAGCACAATCCTGGACTACAGAAAGGAAAAAAGCCGCATATTGTAGTGGAGACCACGTGCGCCAACAACGAATTGCGTGATGTCTCTTTCCCGCTCTGCTCTTGGAATACTGACAAGCCATTACACATCCCTTTTGGCAACAGCCTTGCACCACGAGAATACAGACAGGCTTTGACATACGAAGCACTCAGTAATGCAGAATCCACTACCCCAGTAGCCAAAGCTGTGGTGATCCGTTGCTCGTGCCATCTTCCACCACATCCTACTGGCTACGCCAATATGGCGCCTTCCTGCGAAAGCAATCAGAAGCAGCAAAGTAAAATGCTTGAGAGAACCTTCCGACGAGGGTATCACTGCGGCGCACAAATATAGGAGTGCCTACCCACAGCAACGTGGTGGGATTGGAGGTTGTACCGTGCTATCCGTATCAGTACTGCACTCAATATAGCGAGCAAAGGATCATTGCAACGCTAGTCAACAACAGCCCCCTTGCCTAAAAGGTTTGACAAGAACATCGGAGGCTCCTATCTTTATTCATGGGGCATTAACGTTCCTTCTCCCCCCCCTCAAAATATACAAACTGTCTTGCGGCACCTATCGATCCACACCAGATAATTGCTCCGCATTCTTTTTCTCCTCTACCCGTCGCAGATAGTTGGCACAAATCTTCCTAAATGAAGACTCCCTGCTTAATGCACACATCAATCACGTGGTATCTGCAGATATGTTTCAGCGGTGAACCAGCTCAAAGGCCTGAAACACATAACTTGACCGTCAAGGACGACAAGAAAAACAATATAAGGCAACTGCTCTTGGAGGATATTCCAAGGAAAAAATTGTAGCCAGAAAACATCTATACCAAGCTAGCGACCCGTAGCGCCTTCTGTCTCCTCAGCTATGCAGATAGTTGGGAGCATCTCAGACAATGCGTCTCCAACAAAAAGCTTTAGAGCACAAAACGTTAGCACACAAAGAGATAGATGTAGCAGACTGGATTATGCTTTTCTCTTAGACGTTCCATCCTCGGCCACGCACCGCTGATATTTGAGAACATGTGGCACCAGCACAGGACAGACAGGCTACCAAGGTGGTAAGCCTGGAAGAGGCACGGTTTCCTTCAACTCTGTGATCCAAAATCGATAAGCCTTTCATTCAAATTGCAGCTGTAAGCAATGCTACAGCGCGCAGCTGCGTACATATCCCAGGACTGCGTGGTAGCAAGAGAGTGGCTGCACAGAGTGTTATTAAGTCCTAATACTGTTGGGCACAGGAATTACCTTCCCACAATCTGGCATGGATAAGGTTGTTGGCGACAGACAAGCAGTTAAGCCTCGTAATGTTTCTCAACGTACTATTCATCAGTCTGATGCAGGTGATAGCATTGTTGTGATGTGTGTCCGTGAAATATTGTGTACTGGCTCTGTAGTCCTCCTTACCCACGAAGGTGCAGCTGCCCGCGTTATCTGTGGGTGTTTCGCGTCGAAAGAATTGCTGAACATGTTCATGCCAATACAATAATATCACTACCATACTGCAGCGCATATCAGACTGAAGGAGGTAGGGATGAATGAAAACAACAGGAGCGCAATCATTTCATTATATTGTTCATGCACTTCCCCACAATGCCATATGCGTAGAGACTAAGACAAGAACTGTGTATTTGAGTAGTTCGAAGGGCATTTAGAGTGTGCTTAACGCCTTCGCGCGTGATGAACTAACGTGCACTGGCACAGCTAGGGGCAGCAATTCAAGGATCAAGATAAGCGACGTCTTGGCGTAAAAGGCTTATCGAGCTGGACGGTGAGCCACTGCTCTACCTGCATTGAGCAAGCTCTTCTGGTTGGGGAGAGGGGGGTTTACAGAATAAAGCTTTGGACATGTTCGCACCTTCAATTTTTGCGAACAGCCTGACCCGTGCGCTAGAGAACAGGTACGTTGCATGTGTAAGTAGATTTTTAGTGTTGTTGCACATATACTAGTACTTCTGCCTTGTACACAGATCTTGTAAAAGTGCCTTTGACTGCAAGAGAGAAGCGGAACGAGACATCTAGCACGGCGGCTGCCTCCTGGCCGTATAAATGTGTTCTGTGGTTTCTTGGCAGCCCTCGTGAGGAAGCGCGGTTTGTTCTGGGAGACTCAAAAAAACACCGGATACGTAGGTACAAAGCTGACTGACAAAACCAAAATCAGAAAGCATACATAATAATTTTAATTAGCTGCTTTTAATTGTCTTTCTTATAGATATTGCCATTGGTTACGGCTCCGCGCAGGGATTTGAGGCTTGTCCAACCAATATTTTTCCTGGAGTAGCCTCAGTTACACATATTTTATAGCTTCCGTGGAAGACTGAACGGAACAGTGTCGCTGCATCTGACATAAGTTTGCCTTTAGTGTCATCTATGAGCTAAGCATATCGCAGCCACATTTGAGTATTCGAAAAACAGTTTGTAGACAACATATACCAGTGACGTAACCGTACGTACAAACAGCAACAACTTGGTCTTGATATCTCCCTGCCTCGACACCGAATTATTATTGCTATTAAATTATTATCGCAAGTTACATGAGTGCCTAGACCATAGCTGCTAAAGGGCAAAGAGTGTCATGTTTTGATCGTAGAGGAAGCCCCTACTTTTCTTGCCACTCTGTGGAATAGCAAGCAGTTGCACTTCATATTTTAGCCGCCGTTATATACCTTTACCGCATCCTGGAGGCGCTGGTCACATTTGATCACTAGGAGCAATATCCTCTCATCAGCCCCTCAGCACAGCATGCATATTTGTGGAGTATGTAGGGTACGATAAAAAATAACCGAAAAGCATGCGCTCATGAAAGGAAGCAAAAATTACAGCACAGTAAATAAGCACAATGACGAACTCTTGGGCACCTCAGGCAATTGTGACACAAACACTCTTGCCAAATCCTCAAATGATGCAGTCAGCCGGTATATTTCCAGGCATACGTCTCTAACATGTGCATAAGCTTGCAGCCTGAGAAAGGACATTATGGACAACAAGCATCAGAATGTGTGGGCATAGGAAGTTTCGTGTCTATATATTGATCACGGCGTAAGCAGCTTTGCTTCTTTTAAAGTATAAGCACTAGGGCGGCCGTTGCAGGGCTTGATTAGTAGGAGGAGCCCAATAACGCTGTGGAATGTCAAAACAGCTGCACGAAAAGCTTTTATCTACCAGCGATTCACAGACAGATAAGGTCAAGACAACGAAAAAGCATCGTAGAGCCCTTTTGCCAATGCTCCAGCTCGTAACCATGATAACAGAGCACTAGTAGTTGTATCAGGGGAAATATCTACACTCCTACACACTCTGGGACAACACTTCCCTAGGCAATGCGTCTAGAGAAGAATCACAGCTGAGCAAGTAACGGCCTATACCTGTCAACACCATAACATTCGTCCCACACAATCAAATCGGACGAAAAGTAACGGATCTATTTGGAAAGACCAGGGAAAATCAGTTCTAACAGTCTTGTTTGCAGGCGTCGAAAAGTGGTCATACATGCTACTCCCATACAGCATGGATCTAAAACACTATGTGGTACGCAGTAGCCAGCTATACATATAAGAACACCGAACGGCAGCATAGCAGACTTGGCGTCGGCCGCTCCGATGGTGGTAGTATTTAGTCAGAATGTGGTGAATGCCATATCCATCTGGCCTCAGAAGAGAAGCGGTAACTCATACACAGTTTTTTGTTAAGACATGAGAAGTCAAAACAGTAGTATTGCATTTTTACACAATAGTGCTGTAATCGCAGTTCCACTAATCAGACGGCTTTAGCTCGTTACAAGCACGCTGCCTAGAGATCATCATCTCCTAACAAACTTCGACACGTACAGGAGGAGTATCTCAAAGAAATGACCCACCAGGTTCTTGATTTTTTTTCTGTAGTCACCAATCACGGAGTCTATCACATCTGCCAAAAGCTGTGCAATGTTGAAATTTCGGTATGCTTGGTCTCCGGGCTGTCGACACATGTCGCGTTCCGCTGTGTGAGTTGATAAGAAGAGTGGAGGTAGACAGAAGCAGCACCGCACTGTTCACTATGTATCAACACTGAGCAACCGATCTTTGAGCTAATGCCAAACAGCAGGCGTACCGGGCCGACAATGGGATGCATCTTGGTGACGTCGCAATGTTTTATGCGCCAGCACTAGCCGCTAACTGATAGCTGCAAGCTTATATAGGGAGGCCCCAAGCTGCGATGGAACACGCAGTAGCCACAGCTGCCCAAGGCAGCCACGTTTACAGCTCTACGTAGGTAGGGAATATGAGTTCCAACAAAAACTAAGCAGTGCTTGCAGCCTAGGCCGTATAAAAGTGATGTAAAATCAGATCGCAGGACGGTAGTTTGATGCGTTCGCGTTCGGGTGAAGTCTGTCTCGTGTTTTAGTCACATGTATTGCAGCTGTCTGCCTGCAGCCGAGCTTTCATACCGCATAATCTGGATTTCACTTGGTGTCTCATTCAACTGGCGGTTGGATAAAAGGTACCCTAGAGCTTGGATACTAGCTTTCCATTTAGTAAACCCAAACAAGTCATTGGATCGGTAGAAGCAGCCTATTAAAGGTTATTTATTAATTGGTCTTGCAGTACCGCTCCTGCCCACACAGGAACACGATAGGTCCTCATACAGGACACAATTTTAGCACGACCATGTCTCGGCAGGCTTCTAATAGTGAGTAAAACACGGCCAGGCAACTCGGAGCACAGCATACCCTTTGGAACAAGCAACACACAGATATTGGTATGTATTTAGATATATTTGGCTGACGAACAAACGAGTTCAGGGCACATTTTTGTTTTGCTAAAACTAATTTAATGGAATAGGTCTCAAAATGCTTTGCCTATACATGAGTAGAGTTTATTTGGAAACAGTGTAAAGCGAAACCCATACTGGAGCACTAAGCAAAGTATCACCTATACCTGTAAGGAAAGTTAGTGCCATGTAAAGTATTGAACCAGGTAAATAGGCTGCGTGAAAGATATAGTCTCTATACACTACGCTCTGACCAGTGGCAATTTGTGATCATGGCCCGTTGCTGCCATAGGCTTCTTGTGTTTACACAAATCGAACGGTATGCACTTTATTGCCTATGAATATTGATTTTTCTCGAGGCATGGCACATAGCTAATATTTTGGAAGAGCTGGTAGTAGTATAGAAAATCTCCACTGCTGGTAGATTTTATGGTCTTTCAGGACAGCGCCAGGACTGGTGGGACGGGACGGGAGTCGTTTGCTGGCACTGAAAAGATTGCTCGGCTGGGACCAAAGCGGCGTGGCGTTCGTAGGGCTAACGAATTTACCCGCTAGCCAAGTTAGTTTTGGTCTGCAGACGGCAACTATCAAGAGCCCTTGGTGGACATATAGTAACGTGGGCATCTACCTAGTACTTGATAGCTAAACATAGAAAGACATTTTATTCACGGAAAGCCATATGTAGAAGAAGCATACAGTGAAGCGGAACGATGCTCAAGCGCTGATGCTCAACTGACTAGTTGTGGTAGTAGAGCTCGCTAGTCATGGAAATCGTGTGTAAACGGTTCTGGAGATTCACTTTTGTAAAAAAATTACTCTGGTTAAGGCTTATATTAGTTGATCGGAGGACAACCCCTGCCACCTCCATGCTTGGTTAGCTCGCTTTCATTTGCTTTGTACTTTGCTGTGATGCAAAATCCTGTGACATGCATATGAAGCATATATAAACGGTTACTTGCGGCTGGGCACGCCAGGCCTACTGCATTCCTCATACATAGTTGTACTGGTCCCGTCTTCGCGTGTGGTCGCCACCTATATTTATACTTAGATTTCGTGTCCGATTACAAGAAATCGATCTTCTAGTACGCAGGACGTCCAAGCAGCTCCAAAACGCCAGCATACAGAGGACTGATTTGCAAGAAAGTCATTAATTTCTGAACGCACTTGAAGTGTCAAATCACTATTCGACCGTTAGATTCTTCAATTACTCCAATGCCCACATACTTTAGCTCAGAGACGTTTATGGTCGCCGTTACAGCCGATAAACCTGTATGCAACTCTCGCAGTAGTGCACAGGAGGCGATTCCGCTTTGTCAACGCAGGCAGTAATAATTCGCAGCAATGCGTCTAGCACACTACCAATGGAGACTACATTTTCACTTCGTGCGTATTATTCGCACTGATTTTGACGCCAGCGGGACTGTCAAAGACCACTAACTCAGTCAGAATGCAGACAGAAACAAAACCAAGCATTGCCAGTAAAAGGCTCAGCACCCATCGAGCACGTTTCCAAATAGCACACACTAAGCTACTGACCGGACAATAGCAGAAATGACGCTGTATCGTTCGACAAATTTCTACCGAAGGGGGGCGGCGTCTATTGGAAGGCTTCGGCACTGAGCTGGACAATGGCGCATCGTGAACAAAACCAAACAAATGCCTTCACAACCCATTTCTACATGATGCTAGTGAAGCACTATATAATCGCCGTAAAAGCACAAAAGTAAATAAAAGAACTCAAACAGGTCATGCCTCTACGAATGCACTTGAAGCAATGGAGGAGGGATGTTGTGCTGTGAACTAAAGTATAGTTGCTGAGACACCTACAACCGAAGATTCGACCTATTCAACTACCGTGTGCGCAAGATTGTGGTTTCTGCACGATTGAAAAGTGCGTATTTGGAAGTACAGCACCGCAGCAGGCGCTTTTGGATGTTGCGGCTTGTACGACGCACATTGTGCTTTACCAAGAACAGCGGAATCCTTGCTTTGAGGTGAATGTAGTTTTGCTATCTGAGGAGCACATGAAACAATGACGTTGCGTGGGGAGGTTGGCCGCAGCTTTCATGGGTCATGGAATATTCTGTGATGCATTTGCCCACTAATGCTACCAAGTCACTAGCCACAGTATGTATCCCCCGAACCTATCAAATATTACATTAAAAACCGCTTTGTAAGCAGGACAGTCTTGGGCGTGCGAAGGGGAAGCTGGTGGGAGTATTTGCTACAACAGATTGCTGCATTTGTAACGAGCACTTACCGAGGGCGTCCCAAAGCCTGTTGGTTCCGTTGGATCTCCATCAGAAGTTTAGGAAAGGGGCACTCGACGACGTTGTATCACTTCTTCACCAAAGGCAGCTAGTACTTAGGCTGCTCTGCACCATGGGGGGCTTGTATATATTGTAGTAGAGCTCCTTCTGTAACATAACAATGCATAATGATGGCTGCACGCTTAAGCGAGTCAGCAACATGTGCATGTGCCGCATCAGTATATTATCCAACACATTCGTTTCGTAAAGCTGACATTATTCAGCACGCTAAAGCGACATATATCCCAATGCCGTCAAAACCAACTACCACTACAATATTCTTTTTATGTGGAACACCTTTACCGTGATCGACATAGAGGTACCTAACTATTATACCTGCACTCTCTAGCAAAAGGCCTTTGTGGGGGATTTGCAAATGCCAATTCCAAAAACTGTAAGCTACTGGTTAACACGTTCATGGTCCCTGAATCCCAGAAATAAGCAAGGATACCTTATATAGAAAGGAAGCATTCACTTAGATCAAGGGAATACATGGCCCCACAGTGGTGGGCATGTTTGCTGACTGATATGGATCCAGATCTCGCTACTCCCTCCTTGGTGATGCGGAGATTCATAAAGCAAAAAGCCATTATATACGATGCAGTTCCCAGGTACTTTACTGTACTATAGCCAGCACACCTCTCGATTAAAGGCATGCAGCACTCTCTTAGACACTCTTCGAGTAGGTTAGCCTTTTCCACATGACTACCGCGTCCGCTCACGACAAAACGATGGGGGATACTCCGCGAAGTACAGACCCCAATGCTACCTAGGAAGCCTTTCAAAAACGTGTGATGCTCCTGCAAAGTTCTTGGAAGATACATAGCTAGACGTGCAAGGAGGCAGCGTAATGTCGCTGTGATCATCTTTGTGATTTCGTGTAATAAGGTTTTATTGCCATACTCGCTGGATTCAGTGGCTCGGTAGGTGCTAGAAAAAATGATGCATGCGCAGATCATCTGCGGTGCGATCTTTCTGCCAAAATGATCATTTGCACACATCTTCACAATATAATAATTTTACGTCCTATGCGAAGGGATGGCAGAAACCCAATGAGCGAGATACATCTATGCGTCACAGAGCATGACCGGAATTACAATATGGAAAACCACGGATATCTGCTCAGGAAGAGATTGCAGATATGCCCTTCGACAAAGCATAAGGAAAGCAAAGAACCTCCGCTAGCACTAGTTAGGGGAACAGCCACGAGCACAAGCATTCGGGTACAATGCACAGCTTCATCACGGTCAACCTTCCTTCAACCAGATCATACTACAGGCATGTGGAACAAACCATGGGAGCCGTACAAACTTGTTCAACAGAAGCCGCGTAACGGCGAATGACTCCAACTCAAGAAAGGAGCCAAACCGTAAGAAGATACAACAGCGCAGCCCTTATCAAGAGTAATACTTGCAACAACTTCAGGACAACGTTTCCGGGCAAATTTCACAAATTTCGTGGTAAACAGAGATGACAATAATAATAGGAGGGACCCCCAGCTTCCTGTATTCGCCTTTAAAGTTCTGAAAGAGGGGCATTTCAACAAACCATTAAAGTTCATGCAGCTTAGCATGACGCTAAAGAGTACTCCAGCAAATAGGGACAACGCAAAGAATAGGCTTGTCACAATAGAACTCATCGCTGACCGGCGTTCACCGTAGGCATCTGGAGTACTTGTGCTACTACTCAGCTAGCAATTGCGTATCTACAAAGTGGAAAGCCTGAATGGCTTTTTGGGCACCTGCGCAAGCAGTAGGTAGTTACTTAGTGTGTACTGCTGCATACGAGCGGTAGTATACAGCTCCACGGATAAGTCCTGCTCAACGCATTTGACACTAATATTATGTGCTTGAGCTTTGATCAAGACACCAATGTAAAAATCCATCACGGGCAGTTACTAAAAACTGCATTTAATGAGTCCCGTTTATTCCATCAAAGTCTGTGGAGGTGTTTGTCTGGCTGATGAGCTGCAGGGTGATGATGCTCCCCACTGTGGTGCCAAGCACTCTTTAGACTCATTGCAAAGGCCTGTGTAATAAAGAGTTCCTAAATCAGCACCCATGCGCAAAGGTCTATGAAAATGTTTGCAATGCTTTGGATTTTAAAGCTTGAACTGTTGAAATCACCATGCAAAATCAACGAATCCCAGGATCCCTTGGCAAAATTCTATCCCAAAACGCATATGTGGATAAGATCATAAGTTGAATACGAGAAACCTTGTGAATTACTCCCAGATATTAGGAATCAGTGATGAAGAGAGAGTCAACTGTGCATCGCTGTCGCTACGGGATGCGAAGTAGACCACCTTCAGTCCTACAAACCAGAGGCCAGTCCTACCCCACATTCAAGCTATAAACCAAACACCACTACTTCAATACTTTAGATATTACAGCTCACACGACCAACCAAATTATCCAGAGCTGACACTCCTTTTCACAGCTAGGCATCAAACCGAAGAAGTACCTAACTAAAAATTTTTCCTTCCAACCTTGAAAGAAATGGCAACAAGGTTGCTATGAAAAAGAAAAAAACTACAGCTACTACAAAGCACGTGCCAAACATAGTGTTTCGTGGCCAAGATGGGATGGATTGAAATTCCCCTAAAAACCCCAAAGCACAATGGTTAGAATGTACCGTGGACTAGGTGAGGGCTCTGCTGTAGTCAAGAAGAATAGCATTCATATAAGCAGCAAACTGTTACAAACCTTGCAATCGCAAGGTTACCTTTCCGGTTCAGCTAGAAAATTAGGCGGCGCCTTCGACACAAATATCCTATACCCAATCACACGAAGAATCGAGTAAAAATTCTTCGAGGGCACGTGAGAACATGCTGGTCAACGCAAGATCGGGCGTAAGCCATTGATGAGGGACTTAGAGCTCTTCATTGCTGTAAGCAGCCCACTGTGACTCAGAGCACCCTGTTGCACACGATGTCTTCTTAGCAGGGACGTAACATTATGTGCAGTTTACAGTGCACACTCCGCAGCTTTCAGTAGTCATTTACTGCGAGAGACCAAGCGAGCCTAGCTGACCGCGCTCACGTATTAATAATGAATTTCATTTTTTCTTTACGCTATCAGAAAGCGGTTAGTGAAGCAACTCGCCTTAGCTTGTTGAACACAACAGTCCGCCGAAATCCACTAACAAGAAGATCGTAATAGCGTACTTGCTACTCCGGTAAGTACACTAACATCACACGTCCAATAGCATTACTAACGAGTGATATGCTAGAAGGGTATACCCCATACTTAGTGCATGAAGGTCTGGTCCTCTGTGAAAATCTGCCTGGTTGGCATGCGTAAGCCTATTGCACGCATGGCTTTTTCAAAACACTGCATGTTACGGGGCTACTCTGGAAGTATATGCTGACCACGAAGCGTCACATGAGAACTCTTAGCTTAATTTTCTCTTAGTGAGATACGTTTGCTGTTCAGATTGTAGCAGCTTGATTAGAAGCATCTAGATATACTAGTGAAACGGATATCTTAGACGTGTGCTTTCCGTGCGCGCACCTGGTTGTTCCGTACACACATTTCGACTGCGTATGTTAGCAATTAATTGTTTCTTTGCCTCTTTAGAAAATGAGCACTGCATGCAAGTACAAAGCTTAGACTACCTCCTGCTAACGGATCGGAGAGCATTCAATGCTTAATGCTACTTGTGCGCTCGTGGCTCAAGTTGGCTACCTGCGAGCAATCGATTGTCATGGATGGTCACCAATTCACAGATGCTCGATGTTGGAGCTTTTGGACTACTTTGGACTTCACAATAAATGATCATCGGGTGTTGCCTTGGATAATCCTCAAAACTAGCTGCAACAGCATATGTTGCCTTCCAGCGTTGAACAAAGCACCCTCCGTAGCGACGAAATTGCACAACCTATGAAGCTTATGGGGAGGCGCTGTAATAAAAAGCTTGCTTAATAAGGCAATTTGGCTATGCGTGACTGCGTACCTTAGAAGCAGCGTGTGTGAAAGGCCCAACAAGTAGTAGGCACTTCTAGTCCAGTCCACAGGGCGATGCACAAGACAAGGCATCACGCCGTCTGTGTGATATTTTCAACTCACACATAGCATACATGGTGAAAATGTGCTTAACAGCTCTCGCAGAATCTGAAACCTTATCGACTTCAGTAAATGCAGGTCTCAAAGCCTTCCGCGAAGCATTAGCGCCTCCACACTTGTTCCAAATGATCGGTCGCGTCTACTTATGTGATGGGTAAGGCAGGATTTTGTGTCTTACCGTAGATATCCGCGGAAGAGTCTGCTTTCATCGTGTAAGTGTATGCTTCCACGTATGATAGCACTACCATTTTTCGTTGATCTTGGAGTGAAAAGGCAACAGAGCCTTGTGTCTAGCTCTTCAAGTCAGATTTTACAAGTGACACTGCTCAAAGATCTTCCAAGGATACTGACAAACCCAACAACACGCTAGCAAAAGCATGTTAGCTAGTGTGCGTGTATGCCGAAGGCACAGTTTAGCACAGGAAACGCAGTCCACACTCTCCCTTGGGTCCGCACAAATCATTCTATATGTGACGCTGCCACAGTTTGGCACTGAAGGTTTGCCCTGAAGTCCAGTGTATGGTGACTAATTGAGTAATATCCGCAGACAGACAGCACGCGGGGTGGCCTGTGAATTTTTCACCTTGTAGATTCACTTCAGCAATCATATTGCATACGAGTTGCACCTCCAGAGATATGCTTCTTTCTGCACTCTTCTAACAAAGTTATTTGTTGCGTTGACGACCGAGCCCGGTGTTAGCAGTCCTTGTGTCATATTTTTATGTCACTTTTTGTGTGCTTTACTACATAGGAGTTCCCATCTTACCAGGAGCACAGGAATCAAGTAATCCACAAGGATTTTGCATTCATGCAGTGACGTCTTGCCTATCAGTCTGGATAATCAAGGAACGCCCAGTAGGACGAAATGCCTAAAAATATCAACATGCCCTCCCCCAAACTCCTCTAATTTCAGCATCTGCCTACAATATGTGTAGCAATATAAAGAGCTGATGCACTTGGGAGGCTGAAGTGTACGAACGAAAAACTTCAGATGAAGTGACAGTGAACTTAGCTGAACTTAGCTTTGAGGTATATGCGTATCTGCCTAGCTGCATGCCATCTTTGAAATGTGTAAGCACTGCATGGTAAAGCATTTGGTGCTGGAAAATAAAAACCGGAAGCTAATGCGCGATGCACCCTAGTCTTGCGATATTCCTAAAATGTTCACGGTGCTTGTTCTACCCTCCACCCTTACGATAAGAGGGAGGACACTGCCAAAGAACCCGATGATAATATAAGCTTAGTGCACGTGCGTGTGCTTTAGGAGACCAATCTCTACCTTATTGGCTGGGCAGTTTGGCAGATCAAGGGACTGAATAGCCCTTGGACAGTTGCCAAACACCAGTACTGCTGTACAGCGGATGCAAGCACAAACTGCCATTGAAAGATGGAATTCTCAGCTACGCTTTGCTTCAAAGCATGATGAAAATTGTTGTACAGCATTTACCACTGGAAATTCATGCGTATCGCGAAAATTATCGTCGATAGGTATACACACACACCATGCAACGAATCGTAGGTCCTCACAAGCTTGACTACTAAAGCATAGGGCGGTGAATACTAAAGCAAGCATACCGCTATTAATCTTGAGTACAATAGCTTTACCTGAAGTTAGCAAGCTTATGGGCAGCTCCTTGCCATCGGGTTATTACACAGGGTTATTATCAGGTCAGTGAATCCTAAGCTAAAGTACAAGCGCTGTGTAACACGAGTGACAAGCACCTTCTAGAGGCACACTGTATACACAAAGTTTCCAAAGTTAAGCGGCATAAACCTCTAATAGCAAGCAAACAGTTACACTGTAAGTCAAGAGGGCCATTCGCAACAAAATGCTCCAAAGCACACCATAAGTAACTTTATATCCTGTATTATTCATATAAGCTGTCTGCCATCTGGCCGGCGAAAACAGATAAGCCATATTTCATGGTGCCGATGATTAACCCGAGTTGTGCACGGCGGCTGTGAATCCCTATCTGCGTGTGAATTAGGAATGCCATGACAAAAAGCCGAAGCGTATTCAGCGTGAAAAATTTTACGGTGGACTCAGGATTGATAATATATGCTACATGGGATACAATCGCGTGCTTCTGAACCATGCTTTACGCTATAGAATCAGACGCCACCGTACAGAAGATGTTTACCAAAATGCCTACGTCTGTCCAAATCGAAGTGGGCGATTCAGTCAGCGGCTATAAAAACGTTTGAACGCTTGTGAACTTGAACACAGATCTGTGGCATGTGAGCTTCACGGCTTGCATATGCCTTCTAAATAATGTTTGTAAATAGTAAGCGTTAGAAGATTCACGGCAGTCTGACTTTTTATCCAGTGCTTATTGCCTGCCAGCTGCTTGCCTAGGCAAAAACCATTCAAAGAGTCATTTGTTATCAGAGTGGAAACATTTTTTTGCTGTTGTAACACATTAAGTTGGGCGCTAAGCAGACTGCCCACGAATATCCCCAAAAGTTTGACCCGCTTGGTGAGCCACCATAACCCCACAACGAGTAGGCAGCACTTCTTATGTGATTATGGATATACTTGGCGGCATCCAATGCCAAATACATACAATTAAGAAATAAGACGCACTTTGTTAGCTAACAAGTTTTGTTTGCACTACATGCATGTACACTAAATAATTAGACTTCAGGGGATTGAAGAAGCCTTGCAACATGATAAAAGTAACTGAACCGTAATACTTGTATAAGAACTCACAGTGTGCACTATCAGTAAGATACTGCACTCCTGGAGATTCGCAGTAGGTACCCAACTAATCGAATCTATCTTCGTGAATACGTTTCTCAGCTGTGTACCGGTACCCGTTCTGCTTCTAGCTTGAGGAGGTGTGGTTCATCATTCGCAGCCATATGCTATTTCGAATCCCCATTTCGTAAAGCGAAAGCGCATGAACCAGCGGTATGGGTTGCAGGGCGGGGCTGAGATATGTCATCCCTGGAATATCTCTGTGAAGCAACCGTGACTACGCACTGTGATATAACGAACACAGCTTCAATTTCGCGATTTGTCACTTCAACAATATCCCTGCCTGTTCCCAAACATCCTCCACCATTTACTCGATCAAAATGGAGCAGATGGTAGGATCGTGTCTTCTTAGACATTGCAGCAGGCGAATCAATGAAAGAAGAAGAAAGGGGCCCATGTGTTTGGGCTTCAAAGTTTCCATGGCTGCCTGGTTGAGGCCTAGAAGTTTGCTGCACATCTGCAGTGTGTATAGCGATTTAGGGTTTAAAATATTGGTCTGAAAGATGCTGAATTTGTGCGGATTAGATACGAAAGCTTAATTTGGGAAGTGCATGTTTGGCACGTTTGGCCTGCTGGGGAACCCACATCACATCGCACCATTGTTGGATTAATACACCATTATGTGCGGGGAAAGAAATGAAAAGAGCTAAGTTTCTATAGCCGTACTGAATAATAATGGAAAAGTAAAGCAATCAACACTTGCATATACCAGAAGGCAGCCATCAACCACGTGCGCTAGGGCGGCAGAAGACCGAGGCGCCAGCGAAAGATGCAGTGGCTCCGGATTCACGTTTTCTTCGGCTCATTCAAAGGGTCTGCCTATACTTAGTCTGTTTTCATTTTTTCTCGATTGAGCGAGCAAGTGACTCATATTTTTCACTGCTGCACATCTTGCTACTTGATTGTGGCCGAAAGTTATCCCCAAAACACCGCGTCAAACCCTGTTTTGATACCCTTATCCTCAATCCTGAACTCTTCCATTTGTGTTGTATCGTTACTGCCTATTTGAGTTGGATGAATCCGGCAACATCATTACCAGTCAGCTCACTACACTCCTCAAAAAGCAGATATGCCATCCTTGTGTACCGTACGCCCACTGTTTGCCAATAATAGAAAACCCCAGCCTGTGGGGCCCATATCAGCACCGTATAATGTGTGTAATAACAGGAAAGCCGATTCGCATTCGCTGATCTTTCGGCTTTGATCCTCAGAACCTTACTTCTTGATTCCAGAGGATGGAACTGACAAGAAGATCGGGAGGCAGGAGGGCTGCACATGCAGGAACATGGTATGATGCAGACTGTAAGGCCGAATTCCTGAACTCAAAAGTATTTCAAGCGTGGATGGAGCAGGCTATGCCGAAGCACCTTTAGTAGGCCGCTCTAAAGCAAAGATAGCGATAAGTTGGCTGCGGTTCTGGCGCTCTCTGGAGGATTCCACCGTTTCGGGATCCTGGACTTTATGGCTAAGGTATTAGTGTCTAGGTCTTATTGCAGGTACAAGCTTGAAAAGTCAACTCCATTGCTGGTTGGATAGCTCCTCCAAGATTTGTGATGGACGCATAAAAGCCCTCATCTGCCCGTAAGCTGGACATATGGATTGAACTTTAGTTATCGGGATCAGGCCAGAGCTGAAGTTTACAGGCTAACTTCGAGTTCTACACGCTTGTCTACTTCTCTATATGTGTATACGGCAAGTTTGTTCGAGTCGTGTCCCCCCTTTTTGATATTAATGGCTCTAGATGCGTAGCCCTTGCAACATAACGCTTAGCTCATGGTCTGCATTTGCAGTCACGCGGGTCTCCGTTTTTCTGGATATACTGCTGCCTGCGCCTGGAAACAAGTGGATCCCTCTAACATGTAATCTTCAGCCGTAAAGCCAAACTTCAAGGCTGGTACCACGTTACTTCCGAAGTTTGCAGTTGTTTTGATTCCGTTTTTTTAATTAGTGTGGTAATAGTAGCCCCGGGTGTTCAGGTGTGCACTAGGATTGCGGGTTCTGATTTGCGGTTTATAGTAAGCGGATCTTTTTGCTTGGACCTTCCCACTATAAGTACTTCATAGGCGTGGCACTTCCCCCAAAACATTGCGAGGAGTATCTGACGCCTCTTGGCGGTTTGTCTCTTGACACAGAGGGTGAGTGACTGGACAGCTACATTTAGAGCAATGAACTAATGATTTCTGATGTTTTGTGAGTTAGACGGATCGGTTGCTGTGGACTTGAGAATATGTTTTGGGGGCAAGGCGGTATAGGCGACGGTTCTAGGGAATAGGGGTTTAAAATTTCGATTCTTTGGTATAAGGCTTGCGGTCTGAGGTGCGCGCTTAGTCCTGGAAGCGTTCCGTTCAAACGGGACTTTTTGTGAGTTGTCTCCCGCGGAAGACGAAGAGGAGCACAGCTTGGAACTCATGCTGCCGTTCATCAGACATATTTTCCCGGAGTTAGTTAATTTCTATTTTAATTTGTATTTTATTGCTCTACGAACCTGGCAGAGCACATTTTCTGGTCCTCTTCAATTTTATTCAAGGCTGAAGCCGTACTTACTCCGCATACATCGTATGCATGAGAGTTTGAAGTTTGCGATTTCGGATGATTGGCTTGCAGGGGCATCAAGATAATCCCAATGATTGTGGGGGAATTAAGGCAACAAGAAGAATGTCAAAAGTTTGCTGATGTACTTATCGATTACTTCTTGCATGACGTAAGGTTTTCGAGGTCACAGCACAGGATGGGCTTTTCGGTGGAGGGTTCATTCCTTTCTGGTCCTTAAATTGGGCTTGTAAATAACGAATTGAGCGGATGGTGTAGGTCTTGAATCGAGTATTCATTTGGGTAGTGTAAACTTGAAGTCCTTCAAAACTGTTGTATGTTGCGTGTGTAGGAGAATCTGTTCATCATTTCTTCCGATTTCTGCCACTGGGGGCCTCGGTAAGCTGCCCTTGCGGAGACGGAGTTGGACTTGAGAGTTACTGTTTAGGACACCGGACTTGCTATATTATCCGACTTTGTGTGAAAACAGGTATGCGTACTATTACTTGGAGGAACCTCTCGCCAACCTACCTATACACTTGAGCATAGAAGTGGGTCCAGAGAGTCGTACACCCTGTCTAAAGTTTAACCCGTACGACTCTGCCCGCATCTGAATTCCCCAATCCGTATGCCTGAACGTTGTGTTTTCGCGCTGCACTACTATACTAGTCGAGACACGTCACTTTTAAGTAGATGCTAGTGGAGGGTACAGGAAGCATGCAACCAGAGTGGAGTGTGATAGGATGGCAGACAGGCAGAAAGGGGGAAAAGAAAAGCGAAATTGGCGGAAGGATTAACAAGAGGAAGGCAGAATATACAGCGAGCACGAAGTACGGAGAGAGGACAGTAGACTGGCAGAAAGGCGTAAGACAGAGGTACCAAGAGACAGTGACAACATTGTGTGTCGCAGCGGATGGACAGAAATGCTATCAAGTTTATAACCGAGCACCAGAGCAGAGGTAGCCCCAAACCCCAATCGCTAACGCTTGTTTCCTGCCAATGGCATCATCACACAGATTGATATTCTGGAATTCTGAACTTTGAAACTTCATAGTCAAGGGTTTAGCGTTTATCGGGAAAATTGTGTGATTCATGATGCAGGCTTTTTCAATTACTTGGAGACGACAGGTCTTTCGATTTGCGGGAGGTACCCTATTAGCCTCTTTCTTCTGGTACAACTAACCAAACCCCAAAATCTGATTCTCAAGTCACAGGCTTGAATAGATTATTTCTAAGATACGCACTTCTTCTGTATACGCAAAGCAATAGCTCCAAGGCTGTTCTAGAATGTTGTTGACGGCGTTGCTTCCGCTCGTTTCTGGCGATGTTGTTGCCACAGCTTCTGGACACAGCTGCAGCCAGGAACGACAAAGGCTTTTCCACAAAGCTAATTGCGTATTCCCAGGTAGGATTCGATGCCTTAGGGTGCTGGTTATGCGCTTTACGATTCAAGGTACATAGCGTATAGCGATGCGCTCAGGGATCTTTAGACGCTTCAGGTTTCTAGGTTCTGCTTTGCTGTGCTTGCAGTCAAGTCATGCAATGACACGGAACGACTCTTCCGTTTCCTACGCCTCACTCTGCACAACAAGAGTTAGTTGTTAGGACTAGTGTGTTTGCAACACATTTTTTCGGCGTCAGGCGGCCTGTGCTTAAACGGGAAATGACTTCGAGGTTTGCCAGTCTTTATCTGCATCCGATTCACCGCATGCCGAGGCGATGCTTGTATTGAAAGAGGTAGCGTATATTCTCCAGAGCGATAGGGGTTCATGCGTGACACTCTTTATTTCAACGATGGCAGGCCAATTGTTACACAGTGAAGCCTAAGCTCGCGACGTACGGTACAATCACCAGCAACTTACAATTCAGTTTCCTTCGGGGAATATGTGGTAAAACTGATTTATGGCGTGCTGCATATCTGGTAGTGTGTCTCATTAGTATAACGACTCATGCATAGCTAGCGAATGTTGCATCAGTAAGGACATCTGTACATGCGCATGAGCAACAGATAGCAATCCACATGAACCTCTACCACTGTGTACCCCTGGTCGCGGGCTTACAGCATAGCGAAATAACTCTAAGGGTAGCCACATGCCTGGCTAGTCGACTAGAAGCATTTGTTGGCTGTTTGCAGGGGTATCTTCAGAAAGCTGTCGAAAGGTCACCCTTCAGGAAAGAGCGGAAAAATATTGAAGAAACTGTATAATTATCTAGTCAAAAGCAAAACGGTGGGAGGGAGCTACCTGGGTAAGTGTACTGTGGGATGCATGAAAGCAGCAGTGAAATACAAAGAGGGCCAGTGACAAGGGCCAGGACAAAAGGCTCAGGTTGCTCTGTCCCCCGGGCCACTGGTGACTTCTTTGCGTAAATGAAACTACAACGGAGATGCATGTTTGCATAATTTATATTTTCTCGTGCACTCGCGCGTAAAGAAAAGTACATTGCCTGTCTAGAAATATCCGAATTATTAACTCATCGAAGCGCACACATTTTTCCTTGCTATGGAGGTTTTCGATCTGTTTACTGCGTTGTCCTCTCGACCCCGGAGCTTACGGGGAGGTGAGCCTCTCTTTCGCCATATTGCCTCCTGTGTCAGGCAATCATCAAAGCTACAGCAGCAGTACTAGCAGTGACGACAACAGCCATTAACCCTTGTACAAATACACGTTAGTGGGAGGAGCCAAGATTGCAGCTGGACAGCAATCACAAGCACCACTGATCGATACAAGAACTACCGTGAAAGTTAATGGTGGGACGATGCTAGACGAAGACAACATGGGGATATATTAGCAAAGAAGATTACAGGATGAACATGAACATGCCTCTCTTCTTCAAGCAAATATGACAAGAGAGAAAACAATTTCGCTTTTGTGGAAATGAAGGCAATAACGGATCTTAATTGTAATGACGCTTATTTGGGGATGCGTTGCTTGGGTCTCTCAACCTTTTTGTTGCTTGATTTCTAATCACTCATGACCTTGTGTATTCATGCGCTTCATTACTTGCTTGACCAGTTCCCCTAGATATTGTCTTTTCTGCCCGCTTTCCCTCCTAACCTTGTATAATGCCGTTTGCTCTCCTAGGCTGTCTGCTCCCCTACAGGTTTGCTCTCTCCCTGGCTGTCGCCCTCCATTCCGCTATTTTCATCATTACCTTTTCGTGTCCAGCCCCTTTTCTATGAAGTGTTCCATGCCGCCTAGCCTCGAGTCTTACAGCCTTTTTGTCCTCTGCCTCTTATTTTTTACCTCCACTAATCTTTACACTTACCGATTTTGTTTGCTTAACTCAAAATTTTTAATAGGGACAATTTACAACAATGGAACACACAAGAGGGCAGAGAGAGCCTAATAAACATGACAGTAAGGGTGCGAATTGACTGTAATTTCTATCACTTCGTGTCTGCCTCTCGTAATCCTTCTTTGACCATCTCTTCTTGTGAGTATTTTGCCTTGCCTTGGCTGTTTTCATTTGTGTGCTGACCTGTCCACCTCTGATTCAATAAGGCTCGCTTCAGCTATGCCTTCTTACACACGGTGGAATACATTTCTTGCTTTCGCGTGGCTGTTCATGCTAGCCCATCAACAATCCATAATAATGTGGAGGATACCAAACAGAACTGGACTAACTGTCTCAAGGAAGGGCCGCGAAGGGGACACACTGTAGCGGACTAAGCTACACTTGAACTTTTTCTACACACTGGTTATAACGAACTAGGATTAGCTAACAATTTACTTAGAGCTTCATCTGATCGTACAACACTTTCCAGAGAGAAGAGGTGTTCGCTCGATGAACGAAGGAGAAATGTTGTATGCAAATGCGCTAGGTGCCACTTGCAACTAGCGGTGGATGCTCGAAGATATTTGAGAACTCAGCGACCCTTTCTGTCATTCTCCTTGCATGCCGGGAATCCTACGGTGTGTGGGCAGAGGAAAACAGGAGCTGGTATGAAAGGACTCAGTAACTACATTGAGTCTGGAGGGTATGTTCCCTTGGAGACCAGAGATGAAGCGTTGCATGCGTAGCGATCCCTTGCTCGATGACCACCGTAATCGGACCTCATAATAGCCCGTGAATAGTCTACGGAAAAAGCGAGGCCATGAGCGTGTTGTTGGGAATGCAAGTGCTAGAAAAGGCGCTCTTGGGATCAGTATTTTTTCCACGCTTTCATGCTCACTGGGCTGATTGGTGGACACCTGCACGTCAGAGTGCCGTGGCAATATCCTCTCGAGCTTCAAGACGATAGCCAGATTAAGGCACAGTCAACATGGCAAGGCTGGACGTTCGTCGAATATTGTCTCAGAATGCACTGTTACGTACCAACCAATTGGGGCTTTGGAAGGGTCACTTCACTATTGACCCAGTGAGCGCCTTGGCCCCTGAGCCTCCCGCACCTAGCTTCGAAACAAGTGTTTGTAGAAGCTTTTCATTTCTACCCATATTTACACCTAATCTACTTGCTAAACTTTACTTGGAATAAAGACACGCAAGTATCAAAGACGGCCATACACTTGCATGAACCTTAAGGCACTGAGTGCCCTACTACACTCTATTCGTGCACAAAATCCGTATTATATTGTTAATGCGTCTATCGTCTTTGCCTATAAAGCAACTGTAGATGTGAATGTGCTCTTCGCTGATTAAATCAGAGATCCTAGCCAGTTTCTTTGGCTTTGCGTGTTGAAGCGTTTGCGAGGCATGTGGCTGGGCAATGCTTGGTTTACCTCTTTTCTTGTTTATGCTGGGACACCCCAGGGTCAAATAGAAAGCTAAATAGCTTGCTAGCTTCCAGAGTCGTTTGCTGTTGGAACAAGGAGGAAGCCCCACAAGCATTTAGGCTAGGGAGCCAGCCTGTATCCCAGCATGTGAAGCACCCCAAGGAGTATAACCAAAGGAACTTAAGAACGGTGTCAAAGGCTGCTTAGTTACGACGGTGAGAACGTACATGGTTGCCCAGGACTTTCTTGGCAACTGCGCCCACCATCTCTTAAACGTTCCCTACTTTATGTGCCACGGGACTCTGGGCCCAGCGACAGGCCACCAGCTGTGGCCATTTGGGCAAGAAGTTGTAGTTGTGGACTCCTGTGTGCCAGATTTCTGTTGTAGTTCTACTGGCCTGTGGCAGTCGGGTGTTTAGGCTACTGGTGGGGCTGAGTGGAGGCTCTGGGGGTCTCAGTGGTCCGTTTGTCCCCGAAAATGTATTACCCGGTGATTACGCTGTATTGATAGGCGAACAATGTAGTATCACGAGCGATGGTGCAGGGTGCAGTGGTGTGTACTTTAACTGTTTTGTCCAGTTTTCTTGATTTTTGCTGTTATTGTAGCTGAGTAACCACAGCTTTTGGATCTCCGCCTACAGAGAAGCCTTGCATAGAGTCAGTCGCGTAGGGTTGGTCACTTCTTCGCTGTTAACAAGTGTCCATATCATTCCTACCATTGTGCCTGACGCACGCACATTTTGGTCCTGTTTTCCAAGCCTGTGGAGTGATAACAGCGTTGGAGCTCTTCCATCGTTCCGTCAGGAGACGGTTTCAACTGTCTGCAATGGAGGGACTCCGCGCATCATAGAGCATTTCCTGCATGGCAAAATCCGGCGCATGCAGTGTGGTCGATTTTAAAGCCTCAGAATGGCCACTAGGAATGATGCAGAACTACAGACACAAGACTGCTTGCTCATCAATCTGAATGTAGAGGGCACGTTGCCAATGATAACCGCAAACCACTCAAGCAATACCCATCGCTAAAGGTAGCTGTTTCGGGCAGAGCATGGCTGCGGCAGGACACTTAGCGAAAACCTCCAGGAATACCTTCGTTCAAACCTAGCATTGTTAGACTACCGCAAATCCTCCGAGAGGCCTTGCAGCCCTCAACTGTTCTAGTATATGCCAACGAGGCATGATTTCTGTCGCAGTTGGCCAGTAACAATTCTAGACGGCGTACAGACATAGTTGAGTCTGCGACTGCGACTAAAGCAACGCCATGTTGTGATGGCCATCGGAGCGAATAAGGATCTCGAAGAACACGTCTGTGGAGCCAGTCAATAGACTGTTAATCCGTGTAATTTGACATGTAGTCCACCACTAAGGGGCATCGGACACTCCTTGGCTTTTTGCATGTGCTTTCGTTTCTCGATCAAATTCTTCAGTATCTTCCAATCAAAGCAAGTGCGTTGTGGGTTGGCTGTCTGGGGAAGCTTAGAAAGACAGCTTTCTTCTGGCACTCTGTTCTCGTTCATTCAACCTAGACTGTTAGCAAGGGCTGCGTGACCTCCACGCCCCTGCCCCCTGCCAATATTCAAAGATTCTATATCTGAGATCGGCTTTTGCCTTCATACGCAAAGACGCAGGACACGTACTCATTTGCTCTTGAAGCTTCAAATAGTCCATCGGTCGTGTAATTGCCGCCTGCTCCCCAGTCAGATGTTATTTCTGAGGCATCGCCCATCCTATGACCATCTTATACGACACTTCGGGTACATATGAGATAGACCACTGAAAAAGCAGCTATATGACACTTCGGGTACACATGAGATACACCACTGATAAAGCAGCTATTCGTCCGAGTTGTGGATTCTACGAAGCAAAGTGCCATGATCCTTGATGGGCTGATTTACTATTCGGAATCCCGGGCTTCAGCCTTCTGTATTCCGTGAAAGGCTGCTGTTAAGCTGAACTAGGCATGTACCGAACATACACAGGCGTGAATTTAGACTTCAATCGGAGCAATGTTCACACGAAGCCTCCAGCCAATAAAATGCCCAGAGGAGCACTGATTTCTCTTCATCTAGGGGGAATAAACCAACTCATAAATCTTCGACTACTCTCCCATTCTTACGGCAGTCACACTTTTTTTGGTGGGCAAAACAAACTGAGGAAGGCAATATGTGCCTCTCTACCAGACTTGAAGCTACTGCGTGCGCGTTGACATCGGATTGCAGGCCACCTTCTGCCGTCCCAACAGGTGTTGTGCTAGTGCCAACATCCATTGCCGCAGACTTCTTCTCCTAGCCTGTCGCGGAAAAAGCTCAGATCCTTGGATTTGCAAAAACGTTTATGAAGGACAAGACAACTATCAGGGTAGAAACCTGACATCCTGTTACATCCACGCTCTGCATCGAACCATGTTGTGCGACCAACTGCCATGCTTTGTCTCCGTTTAAAGATGCTTGAATCAAGAATTGATGCAAACATAATTCAAATCTTTTAGAGGGTTAATCAAAAGAACACCCCGTCCCCCCACTACTTAGAGCTCCTGATATGAAAGGCGAGGGATCCTAGAGATAGATACTGCACGTTGCTGCATCCTCTAAGAACTCGGAGCGTTTACTGCTAGTTGCACGTACTAACGTACGAAAATGCACACAAGACTCTATCGTTTTGTATCGAGCTAACAGCAGTCTGCAACAAATAGGATACACGAACAAATTAACCCAGTTTAAGTATAACTAGTGCACTAGGAGGTGTCTGAATGTAGCTTGGCCCGCTGCATCATTACTTACATCCAATTAAGAACTGGGCTCGAGCTGACTACTTGCTTTCTATCGTTGCATATCCTCCGCCGTGCAAACTACTGTGAGCCTTACGAAATAAGGTGCAGTGTTATATGCGCGTGTGCTAGGTTTCATGTGCAAGTAACTGTGAATACTCGGAATGCTTCGAAGATGCAGCAACGCCAGCTTTGGTGACGCTCTCCCCTCATTCCGCTAACTCTGAGGGGCACGAGAGTGAGCAAGGCTGGAGTGCTCTTTATAAACACTCAACCACTTTGCATTATGTTTTGTGTTGGCTTCAGGGATTTTTGTCTCGATATGGAAACGCGGGTGGTGGACAGGGCGCAGCATTTATTACTGTAGACTGCACAAGTAGGCCTGTGCACTTTTAAAAGTCTAAAGAGAGGCTACCTGATGCACAAATTGCTCAATATCTTCGCCAGTGAATATTGCTAATATCAAAGAGAGTGCTTATGCACAGCTGCGCCTACTACAAACAACTATATTTACACAAAACACAGTGCACGGATGGCAGTAGAAAGAATTGCACCTGATCTGGCGCTGTAAGCCAGGAGTTCAGAACGCTGAAAGGCAAAGCCTGGACATCAGTGTGTGCACCTCGATGTGCCAGAACTGCCCTTGTGTAAAGGCTGATCCTGAAGAGTCGTCCCTAGGGAGAAGAGCAGCGCTGCAGTGATTGCCGCGCCCCCGCCTTCCTCTCTTGCCTTCCTCATGCACGTTTCTGACTATTTGACCTATTCTTAGTATTCAATGAAAAGTGCCGGGTGTGTGAAAGCTTCTCTGTCTAGTGCCCGTATACGACTCGAAGTGCATGCGCACGCCAGCCTGGGGGCTTTGTGGTATAGCCGATTTTCTCTCCAATTTCCCTAAATTGCTCTCAGACTTAAAATCTCTCGGCGAATATTGCGGGAGTCCGAAAATGACGGTCTTGTGTGTACGTATGGGGGCCCTTCCGCCGGTGCCTTCCAGGGTGTCCACAGCAGTACAGAGAAAAATTGAAGCAGGTGATTTCTACGACGCCCAACAGCTCGTAAAGACTTTTGCTAGCAGGTAATTGACATCTCCATACAATAACAAAATGGCAGGATACTAGAGAAGTGGCTCCACCATGCATAGGGGGGAACCCCCAAGACTGCGTGGAAATAGGGGGTTCCCCGGCAAGCCTAAACAAAAAGGGAGGCCTCGAAAACCCCAGAACCCTCCAGGCACTGGCCATATATCTACCCTTTTTTCAATGTCTGATTCAAAATTTTGAGAGCTGCGTCAGCCTACGAGTGGATCCATTCCAACTCGATTACGTCTCCATACCTCACTAGAAGCTTCAGGTCAGCTTCTAGGTCAGTTACCGTATCTTGTAAAAACGAGCGAGGTGGTTCTGTGTTTGATGCCTTGCAGATATAACACCAAAGGGCAGCCTGATGTCGCAGTGTCTATTTGCCTAGGCTTCGCCCCCCAGTTTGCTGGTCAGTTCCTTGCACCCCGAGGTTTACGAATGCTATTAGGGCTGAGCCCCCTTGGTGCCCTAAGAGTGCTTCAACTCCTCATGAAAGGCCTAGTTTCCCTCCGACAGTAAACCTATGCTTGCGAGTGCACTAGGTTCCCCAGTGTCTCGACAGGGGATGTCTCTAGCCTGTGGTGCCCTTGTACTTTAATGTCTAGGGACCTTTCAAAGCCACGGGCGGCGTATTCGAGGCTATGTGCACATTCAGATCCATGTTCTTACGTCAACGTGTCGGTGTTGACTGTCGGGCCTGTGTGCGTCCTACAGAGAAGCACCGAGGTGCTTTGACGCTCGACTTGGCGTATGCTGCTATGCAGTACCTACAGCAGCAGGAGGACCCCCCAACTGACGAACAGCTCGAAGTGGTGAGGCCATGTGTGTGCTCCTGAATGGTAGGAAGCCGCGGAAAACTTCACAGGAAAGGTCTATGGGAGCCAGCGGGAACCTGAGCAAGCCTTTTCAAAGCACTAGATATCTTCTGTGTTTTCTGCGTCAATCACATGATAAGCCTGCTCATTTTTACATTTCTCCGCAAGAGTTCAGATTTTATTAGTGCCTTTTGCAGTTTTCCCGCCTGTCTCCGTATATGTCGACCTTTCTGTTTCTCTGTGTGCGCCTGTATTTTTTGCTGAACATCTATCTGCAACTCCTGCAAATATCCATGGGGTATTGGTGGGATCTTCTGTATTCTTCCGCAGTTTCCTCAAACGATTTTCCTAGGGAGCTTTACATGGCTCAGCTGCATGCATTTGTCGGTAGTTCCACTCGTGTGGCTTGGACTTGTGCGACTTCCTGTACAGATAGCATCTCTGCTTGGCATAGCAACAAGCAGGCCAGAGGGAGGTCCCACAGTCAAGGACGTATCCCGCTATGTTAGCAGGTAATTCGTCCTATGCAGGAAACCGTAAACTTCGGTTCTAAACCTTCTAGCACCCCGTGCATGCATGCTTATGTACATGTTTCACTCGGCATGCTCTCCTCAGTGTGTATATTGCGTTTTTCAGTGCCTGCCTGCCTTTCAGCGCTCTAAGTCGTGCCTCTGCTGAGCTAATGTCTCTTTATGGGAATCACTGACCTGCTTCTACACTACCGCGACGAGTGCTGTCATGACTATTATTTCGGGCGCAGCGGGGCAAAGTGTGTCATCATGCACGATTTTGGAGAGCTAGAATATAAGCACTTGCATTCAAGGCCTTGGTTTTGCGCAGTGCCGTAAAATGGAGCCTCCGCATTCCGAATAGTACTGTGGGCTCTCTGCTGATCCACAACAAAGCCGCCATTGCGTATTCCAGACTCGGAAATTACGGCCTCGCTCAGGTACTGCGATCGTCTTGGCCTTCCTTCGACCCCCCGTCTCTTCCCTGTGCCCTTCCCTCTGCTTTATTGTGGATGCGTGTGTGTCTGTTCACATTCTTCTTCTGTTCTCTCCAACTTTTCCCCTGTGTGATTCTCTGGTTCCCTCACTTGCTTTGCCTCCACCAATTTCGTCTCCGTACGAGTGCCGCTTCGTCCCCAGACATTCTTGTTCCTCTTCTGTTGATCTTACCACTCTCACTGAGCTGCTGCTGCCCTGCTTATTCGAGTGCCTCGTGTGGGCATAAGGAGACGCACCCTATGTTTCGAGTACCGTAACTTTGTTGTGTACGCATACGTACAGGGCCACTGTATTTATGGAGGCGACAGCCATGCCATGGCCGAAATTGTGAGCCTCTCTGCCGATGGATGCTTGGTAATGTGTCTTTCTTGCTGGCTGCAATTATACTCTTGGCTGCTTCCCAGCAACATTGCGGGCACGTCAATACGCAAATGTGCACCTCTAGGCGCATTGCTGCTTCTGAATGGAAACGTCAAACTGGCATATGCGTGCGCACATACGTATATAATACTCTTACTACGTATGATATCCGGGATGTACGCGTCCATATGGATAGACATGCGGGGTGCGGTTGCTTGCCTGTTTGTTCGTGTGCTCCGCAGTTACGCACTTGGACGCCACAGGGTTATCCAAGCGAGTCGGGATTCTTTTGGCTGCGCGCAGTGTTGATGCTGCTGTGCGTAAAGCGTACGGACGTTGCAGAGTCCCTGCTCATGAATCACTCTGATGTTGACTGGTCCGGCTTAGAATCCGTGCCTGCCCCTCTACAGGTAGCATATCTTTTAGTTGCTGCGTGCAAGGCCGGAAGCATCAATGCTTTTAACCTCATCCTGAGGAAGTACAATGTACTGCTCCGAAGGGACCCCTTTTTTGCTCGCTGTGCTGACAAAATCAAGCTCGAGGTTTTTGGAGTGGCGAGACCACAGGCACTCTCGCTATCCAGCCTCTTCTCGTTATTTACTCAGCCAGCCGCAACTATAGAGTCTGCGTAAACATCCAGCCCCAAACTGGGGTGCTCTACACATGCCAGGATTTACAAAACTTTCACTTGCGACCTTTTGTGTATCCTGAAGAGCTCCAATGGCTTGCTCTACAAGGATACTCAGGGTTGTGGTTCCCACGTGGCAAAGCTGCTGCTTCTGTATTTGCTGCCTCAGGCGTTAAGCTGCGAGTTTCCACTTGTTTTTAAGATAGGCATTCGCGTCTGCTCCTGTAGTAGCATACGAGTGTATTTACATATATTTATATATATGTATATATATATATGTAAATACACTGCGAAAATCTAAGTTGTAGAAAGGAGGAAAGAGTGTTACCTAGTTGTACATACTATGCGCTTCCTATGTAGAAATACATTGGAATATACACTGTGTGTACATTTATATGCATGTTCATGTATTCAATTCGCTGCGTGCACACACTTGTCTGAAGCTGCAGATATCTTCGTCACTAATATGCCGCTTTAGTGCGGGCGCGAGCTCCACAGCTCGGCACCCTTTCACTTACGTAGCGCTGTCTCTTGCGTTCATTAGAGCCTCTGCGTGTTGAATTTCGACATTTTCAAATGTACGCGTTAGGAACCTCCAAGAATGCCTTTTGTCGACAATGTTTGACAGGCATCCACTTGGATTTCTACCCTAGGCGCTAGTGTGCAGACTCTTGAGAGTTTGCTGCATGGACTTGGCCTCTATTTAGAGACGTCACAGACTCCAAGCGGTCCAAGTCATACACAATTGCATCCCAGCACAAAGGCAGACATACACCCTTCAGTCATCCGCAAGCTTCGACATATCCGTCGAAACCTGTCACTTCTGCGTGCCTCACACATGCTTTTTTCTGCGCTCCTATTGTTGCTTTTCCTTGAGTTGCAAAAGTCGCTGTTTCAGAGACTGCTGCAGTTGAAGGAAGCCCTCTGGCGGGATATCGGTAGATATCGACAGCACAACAGGCCATCCCACACTTGCACCTGCAAGAGCAAATTAAGTGCAAATATCACCAAACTTTGACCCCTAATTAAGATAGACCACATGAAGCATTCTCCCTATAGCCAGGGAGCAGGAACCGCTCCTCTGTCGTAACACAGTTGAACTAGAACTGCCTCTTGTGCACCGAGGCAGATCCCGATGTTCTCAATAGAGGGCAAGGGTTTAAGGCGTAGATCATGGCCTCACTTAGTTTGGATGCAAGGGCTTCGCTCACACCGTTAACCGAGGAGGAAAACAGGACGGAAGAAAAGGCAGTGACCTGAGCCAGCAGCGCACGCCTGTGGATTACGGCCTGAAATGGAAATGCAGACATACAGCTTGGGGTTTGCGATGATAAGGGATTACGGCTTACCTGGTTCTCTGGAACGATAGCCATCGCTAATTCTGAGAGAGTTGGAGGTGTTTCTCCAACCCAAACAAAGAAGAGGCCCTTGCAGACCACAATGAGCAGTTTGAGAGGTTCCCCCCCTTTTCCTAAACCCTCAAGGGTATCTCTCTCCACTGTGAACAACCCCTGTGCGGCGTCGCAGCTGCTACTATCAAGGCTACTGCTGCAGCTGGGGATTGTGGTGGTGGTGCTGCTGCTGATATTGCTGGGGGTACACAAACTGTTGCACTGCTGTGCCTCCTCCATCTCTTTGCGCCCTCAGACAACAGACTAAAAACCCACAATCTTAAGACTCCCAAATCAACAAAAACCTCTACCCCTGTATCCGCAAGAGTCATGGAAGGCTGTCTTGACGTCTTCTTTTCGTGTGTGCATCTCTAACAAATTCTTAAATACTGAACTTGCAACCAGCCTGTGTGGAAAGCAGCCCCTAGGTAATCATGGCATTCGGGAGAATGTACTTCTAAGGAAGCAGCAACGCATTTTACAATATTCTTTATTGATGCGAACTTTCCTGTCTTTTACCTCACCCTATAGCATCAAGGCACCCCCTGTGCACCCCGCCGGTGATTCGGGGCCCACAGTGGAGGGCCCCCCTGGCAGCAAGGACGGTGCTTCAACAGGATGATATATATATATATATCTACAGAGTTTTATCATGACTAACTTCTCAGTCTCTCGTAAAATCTGCATATTGATGGTGCTGCTGAAGTTTTGTGTGAAGCTGGACTGTTTCTTCACGGCTTGCAAATCGAAGCATCGGGGCAGCAGCTGCGAATTTTAAAACACAAGGCGTGGGGTTTCTCGCTGGATATTTGGGATCTTGTGTTTTTACGTTTCTTTCATTAGGCTCAAGGGCCCCTAAAGGGGTCCCATGCAATTCTGAACAGTCAAGACGTGGCGCTGGCCTACAGGACAGTGCCTGCCCACCTCGTTGAAGGGGGCTCTCCAGTCCATCCACAAGCAGAACCAGGCTGCGTGGGTGCTGCCACCGGAAGCGTAGCAGCAGCCTTAGTTGTTGGTCCTGCGAAGATAGCTGCACAAGGGCTTACACGCACAGTTTTGTCATCCGGTGTCTTTCAACAGCAACAGCAGCAACAGCAGCAACACCGGTACCCCCAAAGGCACCGCCAGGATCTGTGCTCCTAGAAACAGCGACAATCGCAGTTTTATCAGGAGCAGGATCAGCGGCAATGGTAACACCAATGTCGGATGCACCAGGGCCTGCCAAGGCGAGCTTCTCGTATTTCGCAATCCACGATGAAACACCCTGCGTATCGGGATCTGTGGAGGCCGCTCTCAGGGGTATTTAAACTCTTGACCCTCTAACAGCAAATCTGAAACCCTGAACTCTGAGTTCTTGGCAACGAACAGATGCAGCAGGGCATTGATCCTTGTTTGCAACAAACCCCGCAACCACACCGATTGTTTTGCGCTTTGCTATGAATAAATATCTCTATGTATCTATATGATTCCGAGCAACCTATCTCCACGCTTCTGATGCTGCATCTATTGTCATCAGGAGGCCTATGCGGATTTCTTCTGGGATCGGCATTCGCCAAAGTGGTTCTTGCGGCTCCTGAGGGGCCCCCCCCAAATCCTCGAGGCGCTGGCGTCTCTCTGAAGCAGGAGAAGGAGCTACTTACTCAAAGCAGGTGGCTGATGTTGTTGGCCTCAAGGCATCGCCTCTACGAGGCGCAGCAGCGAAACTCGCAGCTGCTGCTGCAGCACAGAAGATTGTTACTGCGTGTGACAGAAAGCACTAGCGCAGTGACACCCGCTGCCGCTGCTACTCCACGACATCCACCAACCAGCAAGCGCGTGAAGAGTCTCACAAGTAAGTGGCCTGCAGCAGGGGACTCTCCATGGCTTAGCCAGCGCCAGCAGCTGCTGCAACAGGAGCAACGGCTGTTGCAGCAAGAGCAGCAGCTGTTGCAGCAGCAGTTACAGCTCAAACAGCAGCAGGCAGCCTTGCACCCCGCTTTTCTTCGGCGACTTCGCGCGTTTCTATCCAACGGCAGTGGCAGCTCTCATAGCACCTCTTCGAGTGGCAGCCAAACGTTTTTAGGGGAAGCTTTGCGACAGCAGCGGCTGCTCCTGCACAGCCGTCCTTTTGCTGCGCTTCAATTCGGCCGATGGATGGGCTTCCGCATCGGGTGCCTTTTTTGTAAGGCTGTAGAGACCGCTACGAAGCGACACTTGCTGAGTTTGATTCTGCCACTAAGTTGTGTTGTTGTCTCACTTGCTGTTGCTGGAACTAGCAGCTGCCCTCGTGTTTCAGGTGCTGTCATGTGCCTCTCTGGCTGTGCTTGTTTGCTTCCCTGAATATGCAGCTCTTTGTGATGCTTCGCTAAACGTGCAGCCCTTTGTGGTGGAGCCCGTAACATCCCTTTCTCTTTCTGTGTTTCTCCTGCTCCCTCACTCCCTTTTCCCAGTGCCTCTATAGCAACATTGTCGTATTGGGCATTCTCCCTTTCATTCTTCTCTCGTTTTCCGCCTTTACGCCTCCCTCCTGCAAACCTGTGTGTTCAGTTGCGTGGCTGGGGGGTCGGGTTGCGTGCGTGTTGGATTCAGTGTTGGAGTCTACTCTGTACTGCGTGCTAGAGAGAGATCTGCGCCTCTCTCCTCTGATCGTCCGGCCAGCGACTTGGGGATTTGTCGCCCTCTACTTGTGAGGCATAGCTGCCGTTCTTATCCCTACTGTTTCCACAGCTTCTGCTCCACACCCTCGTGATCTTGCACGCGCAGCAGGTGCAACCGACGCTTGCGGGTTCCCTTGTCGTGGTGTGCTTGTGGTTTGCTTTTTTAGGCATCGCTCCTTCCTAAATCAGAAATCCATTTTCGCTGCGGAGGGAAAGAAAGCCAGCACCAGGGCCCTCTTAAAAGGGCTTTTGAGGCCCTCCTTTGCCGTCCCTCAATTCAAGCAGTCTTTTCTTATGCTTGTTGCTGGGCGAGCCCTTTTTGACTTCGCCACTGCAGCAGCGGCAAGCACTGTGAGACTGACGGCTGATGAGCATCAGCAGTAGCTCAGCTGCTGGTTGTTGCTGCAACAACACAACGGGAAACCCCAGTGCTAGGAGGCAAGCCCCCAAGCACGCCACCACAGAACTGCGCTCTTGAGCACCAAGAGACGCCGGGGCCCCCTGTAGGATAGCGGGAAAATACCGCTTTGGGGCCTTTTTTTCCGCCTGTTGAAATTCATTCGTTCCATCTTGACACTCCCTTTTTCGTTCACCCACTTGCCTCTTACCGCCCATCGCCGTACATGATCCTACCTGGCCCGTCTTTTTTGCAAGTGCTGCAACTGCCCCAGCACCCTCCCCCAACTCCGCCTTGGACTCCCTCTTCTCTATCTGTGTCTCTGCTTTGTGTCTAGACCGCAAACAACTCTGTCATTTTCTCATCTTTCTGAACTGCCTCCTTACCGGCTCCTCTACTTTTGTGTCTCCCAGTGTACACTTCTGGCCGTTTCTCCTCCGAGCAGCACCAAGCTCCACTTTCAGGCGGATAACTATCTGGTGGCTCTTTGATCCGAAAAACCTCTTTGGAGCCCCTAGGGCCGCTGACCTCCTTCCCTCATGCCCTCATCACGCGCGCGTAGCAGCAGACACTCAACTAACTCCCTAGTTCAGACCACGAAGCCCCTAGGGGCGAACGGGCTCAGCATCACAAACTCACAGGGACCACCTCAAGAGTCCGTGTCACAGCAGAAGTGTGCATTCTGTCTGGCGGCTCTGGCAATTGCTCTAGTTACCCTTATGCTTAGATCTGCCCGTTCGCTTGTTTTTTCCTAGCTTATGTGGACTTTTGTATATACATCTAGATGCATGTATGCATACTCCTAAACATATATATGTGCACATATGTATATATATATGCGAACAACCATATGTTCATGCATTGAGATACTGCAGTGAGCTGCTTATATCTGTCTTGTATATAGGTATACGTAAACTACGCATATGGTTATTATGTGCATCTACTAAAACGTATGCTTGCGGGGATACATTTACATATATGCCCGCATGTGGTACATACTTGTAATGTATAGGTGTTTACATCTACACCTTGCAGATTCCGGGAAGTGTGTACATCCAGCTACGTGCAGGCACATAGCTAGGTGTACGTATGTGCGTATACGTGTATAAAACGGTATACATATGTGTATTTGTTTGCATGCGCTGATGTATACCATGTGCAAAACTATACACATATTCCTTAGAGTTTCCTCTGATTTATCCCTCCCAGTGGAAAGGTTCAAACGGCTCCGGCTCCTTTTCCTCAGAATCCCGTGCCTCCACGTACGTCTCGGGTTCGTTGGGGCTGTACGCAAAAAGCCGCATGCAAACAAGGAGCACATACGAGGCAGGGACAGAAAGCTAAACGAATACCACAGACGCAAGTTCGAGGTATGAGGGGGCATGAGGTTTTACCGTTTATCTTCGAGCACTACAAAACCAGAGAGAGGCCCTCCTAGGACCCTTTGGTATCGACAATTCGGTGGAAAATGCAAATACGGCTCTTGAGCTGCCAATACTCGGCAAGGATTTGTCAGTTCCAGCTGAGGAGATGCAGAGACAGGCGTCTTCTAGGGTATAAAATAAGGGCAATGTAATCAAGGGCATCGTGTCACTGCATAAGCAAAGAACGTGCTTGGAAACTAAAATTCGTTAGTTGGATGCAGCTTAATGGTTGCAACAGGTAGCGTCGTGCTGGGGGGGGGGGGGGGGGGGGGGGGGGGCCGCAGCTGCGGGTGTGGCGGGGGGGGGGGCCCTATATCCGCCACTGCAGGCCGAGCAGATGCAGCTGCAGCATCTGGAGGCGTCCTTCGAAAGCCTCGAAGCTCTTGATGCGCTTCTAAAAGCCTCTGAGGAGGCACTCACGCGGCTGCGACTGCCTGTAGCGGCAGTCGGCCTACCCGAAGTAGCAAGT
>NW_020312187.1:0-50631 GCF_002999335.1 Cyclospora cayetanensis | reverse complement strand
TCTCTCTCTCTCTCTCTCTCTCTCTCTCTCTCTCTCTCTCTCTCTCTCTAATATATACATATATATATATATTTCAATCAATCAATCAATCACGGCTCCACATATGTGTATGTACGTACATATATATATATATATATATATATATATGTACATACACACAAACCTAGCGACTAAGAGACTTAAGGGGGAAAGAGGTGGGCAATTCTGCATGAGCGCTAAATCAAAACCGTAAAGCCTCCACGTCTATGCTGCATGCAATGTGTGCGCCTGTAATACCGTGTAGCGATGGGGTGATCGATTCGGCCGTAAGTCTTGGCAAGGCGACCGTGGCATAGCAGGAGGTACTCCTTGTGGACTGAACGCCGTCTGAACTGCTCGAAGATAAGTTCTCGGGCTCTGCAAAGAGATGCATGCAAGCATGTGTAACAGGCGAAACGATTGCGAGAGTTAGTTTGAGTGTTCAACTCGCGAGGCAAGCATGAGACGCTGCCTCCGACGGCGCTCAGTTGCACGCACAGCCGCGATGAAAGTACCCAAGACAGGCATCGTGCAGAAAGTGACAGACAGCAAGCTGTCTGTCACTGCCATGCGCATGCAAAAACAACAGCAGCGGCATACCTTCGCGTCTTAGCAATAAGTAAGGACCCCGAGGTTTCCAAGTCTGTCCGGTGGCACAGACCGCATTCCATCTCTTCCCAACGGCGCACAGTTTCAAGACGTGGAAACTGATACACATACACACATACACATACATACAGATACAGATAGATAGACAAACATATACATACATATATATAGATATGCATACATATAGACATGCATATATATAGACATACATACAGATATAGATAGATAAAGATATACATACACATATAGACATATATATATAGATATATATATATAGACACATACATATATATACATAGACATATACATATATACATAGACATATACATAGACATGCATATACACGTATGTAAGACACAGCCGCTGCAGGCAAAACCAGCAAGGCTGGGGGGGCCACGGAAGCACCGTGCATCATATCCGTTGATGAACCTCGATCCATGCCCTTTTGTTGGTATCTGAAATCAGCTGTAGAAGCACCCCAGCCTAGCACCAGTCGCCTACGCATTGCTAGAGGTTCCTATACACGCAGGGACCAGCACAGCACGACCCTTTGCACGCGGCCTTCCCCGCCCTTTCTTTCTTTCGTTCGCTCTGCGCACGTACCTTTTTCATCAGGTAGAGATGGAAACTTTCGATCTTGCCGCTGGACACCAGTTCGTCTATCGAGATGTGGGCGAGAGCCTCTTCTAATTCTTGCGACGTCACGACTTTGGGAATCGAGATCGGCCTGTTTCTGCCTAAGCCGGAGCAGTGCCAGAAGGCGGGTTTATAGAGGACCAGCCAGCTTTGCCCTTCGCCGATGACGTAGGGAGAAGCCTTCTTGTAGACCCTCCTGCTGCTGCTGCTGCTGCTTCTGCTGCCCCCCCCGCCACCCTGCTGTTGTTCTCCTAGCAGCTTGTGGACAGGAGGCAGGGCGGAGTCTACGAAGAGGTCCTCCGCCTCGGATTCGCTGTCTTCTCTGTCATCCATCAGCGCAGCGGCTACCAGAGCGCCGTCTTGTTGCGCTCCTCTGCCACCTACAACGGAGCGGCGAGGAGATCCGTCTTCGCCCGTTGCGGCGGAGGCTTGGCCTCCGGGTGAAGAGGCTGCTACCCTGCCAAGGCTGCGGTGAGCTGCAGCGGAGCGGCCTTCTGCCACTTGAGACCACAGCGCAGCTGCGGCTGTGCCTCGCTTCTCCGTCTCCTCTGCATCACCCGCCCCCTCCCCCGCAGCGGCAGTCCCCCCCTCTACGAGGCTCGACAGGCCGGAGGAGGCCCCCGCAGCCGCGCAGCCCGTCGGTGCTGCTGCTGCTGCACCTGCACCTGTGGTGGCTGCTGCTGCTGCTGCGAGCGCTGCCGTTGCGGTGTCTGCGGTGGCGCTAACGGCGATCGAGGAGGGCCCTTGGGGGCTTCCCGAGAGGACTGCTGGAAGCTGCAGCACCGTCAGTGTCGTGAACACCTCCGAAGTGCGTGGCAAAGCGAGTTGCGTGGCCTTTCCCACTTGCAGCCACTTCAGCAAAACGGCCGCAGCCCACGCAACGAGCGCTTCGACTCCTCCCGCTGCTGTCACCGCGGGGGAAAAGAAGCCGCCTGCTGTAGAGAGCAGGGGCCCCACACACGGGTACGAAGACGGAGAATTCACTGCGGAGGGAGCTCTTGCACAGCAAAAATCGGACAGCTTGCGAAGAGCAGAATCAATAAAGCGACGGCCTTGCTGAGAGTCACCCAACCGAGCCAAGTGCTTAGGCCCCAACACCAGCCACATGGTAACGACTGCAGCAACTCGCAAGGTGGTGCTGCTGCTGCTTGCGCTGCTTGTGCTGCTTGTGCTGCTTGTGCTTGTGCTGCTGCTTCCCGCCACAGCCGCTGAGGCGGAGCTGGAGGTTGCACGATCCAAAAATGCAAGACACTGAGCGGCAAGAAGCTTCCTGGAGATGATCAGCCCACTCTTGGCCACGGCGAGGGCAGCAAACAGCTCACAAGTCGCACGTCGCCGAGGTGTCAACAAACGCTGGAATGCAACAAAACGAACATCCGCCGCAGCTAACACCTCGCCGCTCCCGCTGCTCAGAACAGCGTACCGAGCTCCCGGTGCGGCTATGCCGCTGTAGCTGCTGCGACGCCCCGTGTGTCCTCCCGGGGGGCCCCTCCCCGCGGCAAAGGGGGCCCCCCCTGCTGCAGATGCAGCTGCCGCTGCCGCTGCCGCTGCGCTGCTGCAATCCAAACACTTCAACAGAGTCGCCTCCAAGTGCGTCTGCAGCTCTTTCGCAAACAAAGGCCGCTGCTGGCTGCTGAGGCTTGTGGCACTGATGCTATCCAGCAGCTCTACGGCCTGCAGCAACACGTCGCTCGCAAGAGGACTGTCGAAGGGAGTTCTCGCGACGACTACCCCAGGAGACGTCGCTGCTGCTGCTGTTGACGAGACCCCTCCCGCTGGCGAGGCAGCGGCTGCACGCTGCCTCGCCAGCGCTGTGCTGCCTCCTGCCGCCGCTGAGGGCGCAACACTCCCTCGGCAAGCCTCCAGCCAGTCTCCTGGTGACGACGTCCTAGCAGCAGCAGCAGCAGCAGTAGTGGCAGTAGTGGCAGTAGCAGCTTTCGCCCCTGCTGCACCGCCTGACTGGGAGCGCGAGCCGCCTTCTCCCGCAGCTAATGCCGCTGCGCTCGCCATCGGCCTTTCCCCGCTGATGTGTAGCAGCACTGCCTCCAAAATTTCGGCGGCAAGCGACCTCAAAGTGTCTGTCTCGAGATCGCGGGAGACGGACAGCTGCTGCAACGTCACAAGGCTTTCGGGGCGCAGCATATATGCAAACGGCAGCTCTGTTGCGGCTGCGACAGCGTCAGACGCTGGAGAAGCAGGAGGCGATACATCCCCTGCTCCCGCTGCTGCGGCTGCTGTGGCGCAGCGGCTCTCTGCGGCTGCGCTCGAATCGGCGAGTGGTGTTGCTCCTGCCAAGGGCGATGACGATGGGGAGTCTACTTCCTGCTGCTGCTGCTGGCGCAGCTTCGCCAAAGGGGCCTCAAGATCAGCTGACTGAGGGCCCCCAGAAGACGAAGAAGACGGTAGTGTCGTTGTGACAGCTGCACCCCCCCGCCGGAGCGATTCCACTGCGCGACTTCTCGAACCGGAGGCTGCAGCAGCAGCTGCCGCTGCAGCCTTCTTCCCATCTCCAGCTCCAGCTGCCGCAGGCACTTCTATGTCTCCTTGTAAGGCCGGAACCGCCGCTGACGACCCCCACTTGGCTGCCACTGCGGCTAAGCCCGTCTGCGACGACCCGCCTCCGCTGGCGGCTGCAGCTGCAGCGCGTTTCTGCTGCTGCTGCTGCGTCTTCTCTCGCTTCTTCGCGTCTGCGGCAGTGCTGCTGCTGTCTGCTGGCTGTTCTCCTGCCTTCGCGACAGGCGCTTTCTGCTGCTGCTGCTGTGAAGCCGCCGCTGAGGCACTACTGGACTGCTGAGCCTGTCGCTTGTCTTGAGACTTGGCGGCTGCACCAACGGCCACTTTCGTGGGGTCCTTCCCCTTGCTGCGCCCTTCAACACCCTGCTGCTGTATTTTGGTGCGCGTGGCATTATGGGCTAAGAGCTCTGTCGCGGATAGAGCAGCAGCTGCATCCTCGTTCTTCTCTGCAGAGGAGCCCTCCTTCCCCTTGCCAGCACTGCCAGCTAGGGGGGGCTTCGGGGCAGTTGCTGGTGGAGGCAGTATGGCAGTGGCGGAAGCAGAGACAGCTGCCGCTCCTCCTGCCCCTCCAGCCTCTAGTAGAGCTGAGGAGGGGGATGTGACAGCCTGCACCGGTGGACTATTTTGCGAGAGGTCCCCGTCGCCCATGATCTCTTTCTCTTCTCGCCGTCTATCTTCTGCCAGCCGTGCAATGGTGCTCTTCTTGTTCGATGGAATCGAGGCTTTGGGCACTTGCTTCTTGCTCTTCTTCTTCTTCCGCTTGCCCCCCAGCCCCTCGTCCTCCCCCCCGTCCGCAGAAGCACCGACGACCACGCCACTCCCCGCCAGCAGCAGGCTTGGGGAGGGCCCTCCATAGGGGCCCCCCCCCAAGCACGCTGCACCTCCCGCGCCTCCTACGCCGTCTGTGCCTCCGGCACTCAGCAGAAGCGCGTCCGATGACATCCGAGCTACAGCAGACCCTTCTCCCGCTGCAGCAGCAGCAGCTGCTGCTGCTGCTGCTGCAGAAGCGAGGGGAGGCAGCGCTGCTGCGAGACCATCCAACTCGGCCTCCACAAACCCCTCCAGCGCACGCACCCTGTCAAGAAGCACCGCCGCCTCTCTGTGCCGTAAGGAGGCAGGAGACTCAATAGAAATCTTCGGCTGCACAAGGATGACGTCGCCAGTCCGCTTATTGATCTTGCGAATAGCGCACGTCCACCTGCGGATATTCTGCACCGTCCGCACATGGCACTCCTCCAACACCAAGAGAGAATCTCCTCCCGACTCGAGGGACCGCTGCTCCTCCACAGTCACAAGCCCCCGTGCAGCTGCTAGCGGCAGCAGCCACGACACCACGTACTGCTGCAGCTGCTGCTTCGCGTCGCACACCAAAGCCCCCAGGCAAAGAAGGTCCACTGAATCCGGCGCAAACCACTTGAACAGCAGAAGGGGATAGTCCGACGCATCATCCAGAGGAAACAGCTCCCCCCCCCCACCGCTCGTAGCACTGCTGCCGGAAGTACTGGACTGGTAAGAACGCAGAGGGGCCCCCATCACCAAAATCGTCACATCGGGGGCCCCCGAATCCACCAACAGACGCTTCTGATCGGCGTACGCCTCCACTGCCTCGCTCGCCTCCATCAACGTAAAGCGACGACGCCCTAAAGAAACATATACACACATACATTCACACATTTACAGACATCCACATACATTCACACATTTACAGACATCCACATACATACATACACCCATTTGAAAAATACGTCTCCATATAAGTACATACACATATATATATATATACATACATATATCCATATAATTACGCATAGACAAAAAGTCACACACGTTTACACCGCCCATCTAAACACACACCCCTCGTAGAGACAGGGCCCTCTCTCTACGTGCGGTGCATCATCTGCTACTTCGCCTCCACAGCCAATAGAGAGTCTCATTGAGGAGCCAGAAGCCCTCCACAGACACAGGAAAACATCCTCTTCCCCCCCTCCTCTTCGCCCAACGAGCACAAAAATCGAGCTGCTTTTGGTTCCCTCGCAATAACGAGGCCTACCTTTTCTCGTGGGGTCAGGATCCGGACGGAGGGCGTACAGCAGGAACGCGTCGAGCGGCGTAGGGGTATAACTGAAGGCCGAGTCTGGATCAACGAAGCCTACACTGTCATTCCCCTTTGTGAGCGATGGATAACCCCACGTGTCATCTCCGTCTACGCCTCCCCCACTGCCACTGCCGCTGCCGCTACTGCCCGCGCAGGCATCCGCAGCCCCTCCAAGGCTGCCCAACTGCGATCGCAGTATTCTGCGGATTGCGCAGTGCAGGCGCCTCACATTTATAGGAGCACCGCCTCCGTCGGTGCGTCTGACGAGCAGCCGATGTCTCAGGGGAAGGGCCTCCTCTATGCAGAAGCCCTCCAGTCCACACACATCCTGGCCTACTAAAATTCCCACATCCAGCAGCTGCGTGCACAGATCCGCCGCTGCCGCGACTCCCCTGCACCGAGAGGCCCCCGGAGGCGACGAACCAGGGGGAGAAGAGCCAAGGGGCCCCCCCCCCCCGCCCCCAAGGCTGCTGCTGCCACTGCCCGTCCCATACGGATCAGCTCCACAGCCAAATCGCAACAAGCCTGAGCAAAGAGAGCCGGAGGGAGACCCCGGAGTTCCCACAACTGCAGCTGCAGCGCGCCTGCAGAGGCTCTCGCTGCTTTCCGCCGACGCAAGACGTCCCCACGCCACTGGGCCCTCTCGAATGCTGCTGCTGCTCCTCTGGCTGGGAGTCAAGAAGGCGAGCGACAGCAGAAAGACGCGTGGATCTGCGCTCGCAGCTGCGGCCTGTGTGAAGGTGACATACGGTAAAACGGCATCCAGGAGAGGCACCAGAGACTCTTTAGCCGCACCGGCTCCGCCGGAGGGCCCTCCTCCTCGTGCTGCCTTCCTTTTCTTACTCGCTGCTGCCCCTCCAGACGCTACTGCCGCCACGGCTGCTGCTTGTGCTGCTGCTTGTGCTGCTGCTTGCGCTGCTGCTTGCGCTGCTGCTTGCGCTGCTGCTTCTCCTCCTGCTTGTGCTGCTGCTTCTCCCGCCGTTGGGGCCGCTGCTGCAGCTGGAAGTACACTGCTGCTGGAGCCGCTGATTCCGTTGCCTCGGCCGCTAGCGGTGCTCGCAGCCTCCTGTGCATCGTAGGCGACTCCGCAGCTCGGGCAGCGGTTCTCGGAGAGGTGAGACGCAGCAGCGAGTGCAGCCGCACTTGCAGCCGTCCCCCCCCCCGTTGCAGCGCTGGCCTGCTGCTGCTGCAGCCAGCTCTGTGCATGCATGGCGAGAAGGGCATCGTGCTGCAAAGCCCTGAACAGGAGGGCGGAGTCTGCGGCAATGAGGCCCTCCGTAGGATCTCCGTTGCAGTCCTCACGTCGCCTCGGACAGCACCGCAAAGCCGACGCCAGTATTGCGGCGAGCACTTCGCTGACAGCTCCGGGGAGCGCGAAGCGGCTCTTCCTGGTATCGCAGATGGTGCAGCAGAGGCTGCAGCTGCCGTCTGTCACGGCGGCTGGGAAGATGCTCGCTGTGGCTGCGCGCGTGCCGTCATCCGTGGGATTCCTGAGCGGTTGGAAGGCGAGACTCTCGAAATGCACGGAGAGGCCCTCTTCTCGCAGGATCGCAGCCACATCGGGGCCCCCCAAGAGGTCGAAGTAGGCCTTTAAAACCTCGTGAGGCCTTTTGAGAGGCGCTGCGAGACGCCTGTGCGCGCGGAGAACGCGTCGCATTTCCCTCAGCGGAGGCAGGGGCCCCAGTCGCAGCCGGAGACAGGAGACGGCGTTGAGCGTCTGGTCAAGACTCCCCTCCGTCGCGAAGCCTTCCCGGTGCTCCAGAGCCAGCAGCAGCTGCGTCGCTCGGGAGAGGAGGGGCCCCTCCGGAGGGCCTGTGGGGGAGGCGTGAACGGCGGCTGCCGCAGCGGCAGCAGCCGTGCTGAAGGCCAGAGAGAAGGGAGACGCTCGAGAGGCAGCAACGGGGGAGGAAGAAGTGCCAGGTCGCGAGAAGAGGGATGCGACCTCTTCGCTGCAAGCCCAGCAGCAGTTCCAGAGGTCGCAGAGACGCGCTATGACGGTTTGCTGCGCCTGCGTTGTCTGACTGAAGCCATCGATGCCAAATGCTTCGGCGAGTTCTTCCGTGGCGGCAGGCGCTGCAGCGGCCGTCGAATCTGCTGCTTGCGCCTCTGCAGTCTTGATCAGCGCGTCGACATCCGCTGCAAAAGCCTCCCCACCGGGAGGAGCTCCTCCTGCAGCCTGGAACTGCCGCTGGAGTTCAGCTGCCCGTATGTGAATCCCCTGGAGGTAGGCTGCCGCTTCTCGCGCTAGCGACGCCACAACGTCTATGAGACGCGAGAGGGGGCCCTGCAGGATCTTCACAGCCGTCGTCACGAGCAGTCGGCCCTCTGGAGTCAGCAGGTTGAAGCACTGGGGAGAAGACGCAGCCCACGAAAGTCGCCCGCCCCCTCCTCCGCCAGCAGCAGTTGCTGCGGCTGCGGCAGCAGCAGCTACCGCAGTCGCTAACGACGACGACGAATCTCCTGCTGCAGCAGCTGCGGCTATGGGGAGCAGCCCGCAGGCCGTCTTCGGACAAAAGGAGTCGATCCACTCATCTAGGAGGATCTCCGCGAGCACCTGACGCAGCTCGTTGAGAACCAGCAGTTCCTCCTCCTCGATGGCGCAGAACGCCCTTTCTGCCGCTGCCTTCCTCTCTTCCTGCGGCTCCACCTGCTCGCCAGCAAGAGCCGCTGCAGCCGCTAGTTGCGCCTTCTCCTCCACCACGCGTAGAAGCCAAGAAGCGACCGGCTGGATTGACTGCAGGCGGGCCTCAGTGACGGCACTACACAGCTCTTCGACTGCTTCTGCTTCTGCTTCTGCTGCTTCTGCTGCTTCTGCTGCTGCTGCTGCTGCTGCTGCTGCGTTGTTGCTGGGGGAAACAGGGCCGGATGAGGGTGCCGTTAAGGCTGTCGTCGGGGGGGGGGAGGGGACCGCCGCTGCCTTGCGCGTCCCTTGTACGGCGTCCTCCTTCTGATCGCATGCACCCGCCTGCGCATCTGTTGCATGCAACACTTCCGCGAGTGGTGCTGGCTCTGGCGCTGGCACTGAGGGAGGGGGGGGCAGCGGCGGGGACGTTCTTTCTGCTGCATCGACGGCTTCTTGCCCAACTCCTGCGCCGTCCGGAAGCTGCATCTGCTGCGAGGCCCCCCCGGGCGCTTCGCTGGCAGACACGGCATCCTCAGCAAATGCGGTGTCTGCCTCCTCCTTCTGCGACGGCTGCAGAGCAGTCTGTTGCTCCTTTTTCTGCCGCGAGGGCGGCAAAGGCGCCTGCTGCTGCTGCTGCTGGAGAGGCACCGTCCACGGCCGCTTGATCTCCGACTCGGTAATTCCCAGCTCGTAAAGAACCCTATAGTAGAGCCAGGGGTTCAGCTCGCGAAGATCGCCGCTCAGATCTACCTCGCCCGCTTGAATCGCGTCAATGTAGTCTTCCGCAACGTAGACGGCACCCCCACAGAAGAAGTCTCGGTGGCACTTCCACTCCGTGAAGTCAACTTTAGTGCTTAACCTCTCGACACGCCCATCCCCTATTCTAAACCAGGGGCCATCTTCCTCAGGACGCAGCAGCAAGTAGTGACTCGTGCCAGCGCCACAGCCGTCACCCTTCAGATCGCCTTCCCGAACAAATAGCGCAAACAAGGAATACCACTTTTCCTGAGGGCCTCCCCCCCCACTCGGAGAGCCGCTAGGGGGTGCTGCCGTCGCCGCTTGAGAGCCCAGAGGCCCCTGAGACACACTGCCCCCCTTGCTGCTGCTGCCGCCACCAACCCCACCTTTACAACACCCTGAAGACAGCCCGCCGCCTTCCTCCTCCTCCGTGAAAGCTACCCCCTCCGCCTCAGATCCCTCGCTCTCTTCTGCAAAGTCTCGAGCACCCTTGGAGCCTCTCCTCGAGAGCTGCAGCTTCTTCCGCAGTCGCCGCCTTTGTCGCTCCTTGTCTAGAGAAACAAAGGCACTCCCACTGCCACTTAAGCCTCCTCCGCCTCCTCCGCCTCCCCCCTCCACTTCCGGAGATGTTACCTGTGGCCCTCCCGCTGCCGACATCCCACCGTTCTGTCGCAGCTGCAGCAAACCCTGAGCATCGAGCCGCAAGGGAGCATCGAAAAGCTCGCCTTTCTTACTCTGCTTGGCCGACTGGAGGTACACAAACAACACCTCAGGATACTGCTGAAGCGCCTTTCCACAGCTCTCCAGCGCCTTCTGCAACGAATGAACATGGCGACACCGCGTAAATCCTGCCGATATATCGGGGGTCCCATCCCTGAAAAGGCAAACACAGGAGGAAACCACAAAAAGCAATGTGGGCATCTGTAGGGCCATAGACACAGAAGGAAACGTTTCAAGGGAGCTTGAAAACAGCAAGACAGCGGCCGATGCAAGTCGCAGGTGCAAGGCAGAAAGCGGGAGGGAGTCAGAGGGAAAAGGTGTGAGAGCCTCTCTAGGAAGATATCTTTACGCATAAAAGTGTAGATGCAGCGCGACACGCGTTTCGGCTATGTACGAAGAGACCACAGAAGAGTGTGCAAAAGCGAGGCAAGGAAACGCATTATTAGAGATTTGCCGCCTCAGCACACTCTCTCTGATTTTGCATTGTATGAGAGTCGGACCAAAGGCTTCCAAACTCCCTCCTTTCGCCGCCGTCAGCACCACGAAGTAAGCAGGAAGGCAACTAGCAACCAGTGCCAAAGTGCAACGGCAACAGCAGCAATAGCAGCAGCAGGAGATGGAGTCGAAGGAGCGAGACTCGCAGCAGCAGCTCCTTCAAGCGGGGGAAGAGAGGGAAACCTACGGAGCCATAAGTCCAATGGATCTGTCTGAGGAACAAAACAATTCGTGGCAGGTTGCCTCGAGATGATCGCACGAGCTGTAGTGGTGCGTATCCGCATCCCAAATACTGTTGCTGCAGCTGCTGCTGCTTCCAGCAGCAGCAGCGACATCAGCCGCAGTCGTCATCGATGTAGCAGGATCAGTGGCTCCCCGCTGTTTTGTGTTTGAGGCTTCTGTGGGGTCCCTGGCTTCGAGGCTTGCCCGCGTGATTTCCCTCATCAGCAGAGAAAACAACTCCGTATGCACTCTGACCAGCGGATCCGGAGTGTCCAGCTTCTGCAAATCATGGAAGTGGAGCGCCTTCAACACCAACTTCGTGTTTGGCTGCGGTGGCATTGCGTCCATCAGCTCCGGGTACCTGTTGTTCACGACGTGCACAAACACACACAGACACAGACCCCGACACCCACGGAGGAAATGGGCAATAGAAGCGCCAACGCGACAAACTGCGAATGCGGCGTGCCAAAAAACAGCTGACAGGCGTCCAAGATACGCACTGCCCTCCACAGTTGGGCTGCATGCCTATGCCTGTGGGCGTAAGCGTTTGCACGCATGCATGCATTACTGCATAGATCTATCTAGATATACAAATAGACGTAGAAGTAGATATGGGTAGACAGATATGCACAAATATATATGTAGCACACATCTACTCGGCCGGGAAAACGCGTGACGGGCGAAGGGCCCCATAAGTGGGAAGCTCTCGCTGGACATGCATAATAAGGAACCGTGAAGGAGAAATTACTGTGCGCGAGAGGAGAGGCGAGGCGAGGCGAGGCGATGCCGCTCCACTCCTCTCCTCTCTGCAGCTGCATTCGACATGAGAGAGAGAGAGAGAGAAAAACAGAAAGAGAGACTCCACGAAAGGCGCATAGCCGCCACAGGAGAGAAGAGAGGGCATAGGAGGGCGACTGCATACTTGTCGACGAGATCGCAGCAAAGACAAGAGTCTCGTTCCAACTTCGCGGGATCTCTCTCGAACCAATCCTCGGCGATCCCCTGCTGCGGAGGACTTAAGGCGCGTTGCTGCTCATATCCGTTGTTGCCGCTGCTGTTGCCATGAGGCATGCCAGCTGCGGCTGCAGCGTTCCCGGGGGGAGGAGGCCCTTGGAGGACGACTGGCGCTGGCGCGTGCTGCCTGCATCTGCAACAGCAAGTACATCTGTGGCAGAGCGAGCAGAACGCGAGTCTCCTGTTCAGCGAGGAGGGGGCCCCCGGCAAAGCGGGAGGGGCCCCCCTCCTGCTCGAGGAGTTCTTCGGGAAAAGCTCTGCTCCGTACCACTTCCACACCTCCGAGGGGCAAATTTCTCGCGCCGCGAAGCCCCCCTCACCCGCTAGCTGCTGCAGGCGTCTGCATGCGACTGTCATCGGCCACAGCTGCATGTAAGCGAATGTGTGCTGAAGGGCCCCAATAAGCGAACCATCCGCAAAAGAAGGAATCGAGGCTGCCAACGAAGGATCCGCGGCTAAGGCCTCCGGAGAAGGATACGATATTTGGTCAGCTCCCCACAAATAAATATGCCGTCGAAACTCGCACAAGTGGAAGAGGCACTATTAACACACACATACACACACAGAAATATACATACAAATACAGATATATATACATATGTACATATACATATGTATATATAGATTCACGAATATACATACATACGGAGAGAAATCCACACAGATACATGGGCTGCAACTGGGCTCCACAGCAGGCCGCTTGCCGTTCTGCTGCCCGCAATACCCCCTTAACCTCTTTCTCTCTTTCTGTCTCCCTCTCTCTCTCTCTCTGTCTCTCTCTCTTTCTCTCTTTCTCTCTCTTTCTCTCTCTTTCTCTCTTTCTTTCTTTCTCTCCCCAAAGCTGCTCTTTCTCCCCACCCACGCTCTTTCTTCGCTGCCCTTCTACGCGTTTCTTCTACTGCCTTCCCTTCCCTTCCCTTCTACCACCTTCCCCCCTCCCCCTAGAAGGCCTGCCTGATGAAGAGGCCCCTTGAAGCCCGACTCACGTGGATGAAGAGCGCAACACAATCTGCGCCAAGAGACGGCTGGAGTGCAGGCACGATCGGATCCACATACGAGAGCAGGCTGGCGCTGGGAGCCTTCAACCTGTGCGTCGCCGCTGCTGGGGGGGGCCCCTGATGAGGGGAAGGGGCACCGCCCCCGCCTCCTGCGAGCGCGGCTGCTGCGACGGAGCAGGAGGACGACACTTCCTCTAGAGCTTTGGCAGCCCTCTCGGGGATATACTCCCAGGCCCTGTGCGGCCTATAGAGGGGCCCCCTTGACCACAGGCACGCGAATGGGGGTTCCGCTTTGCCCCTCACCAGAACGGTGCCCTCATCGTCTAGGAATCCAGATTGCCGCGTAAGGCGTGCATGCGATATCATTTTCTGCCATCCGCGACTTGTCGCTTCGCTGCTGAAGGTCCAGTGCGCCCAGGAGGTCACCGACAGCTTCGGATCCCTCACGTTCACCACTGTCAGCTCGAAGCGCACGTTCGGAAACACCCAGTCCTCGGGATACCAGTCCTGTCGCACCGCCTCCAAGAAGACTGAGAGGTGTGACGCCTCCGAATCCGTCCCCATGGTGCCTCGGGGGTGCAGCAGAAGGCGGAAGAAGAAGCCCCTGCACTGGCCCAAAGTCGGCGACTCCAAATCGTTCTGAGTCTTCGCAACTCGCCAAAAATTTCGCACATAAAAGTCAACGCAGTGCGGCTCGGAGGGGGGCACGCCAGGCCGGAACACACTGCTGCTGCCAGTGCCGCTGCTGCCGGTGCCGCTGCTGCCAGTGCTGCCGCTGCTGCTGCTGCTGCTCGTGCCGCTGCTGCCACTCGCATTGCCAGAAGCGCCAGCTGCCGGAGCCGCTGCAGCGACAGCGGCGGCTGCAGCGACCGTCGGCAACAAACCCTGCGAGCCACCCACACCGCTCGGGGAAGGGTTGGGGGCCCCCCGCGGCAGAGGCGGGGGGGGGCCCCTCGCAAGCCTCGAAAAACCCTCGCCCTCTCCGCCTTCAACCACATCGCTCAACGTCAAGGCGCCTCGGGGGCCCTCCTGGGGAAAACTCGCGAGGGCCCCCCCCCCCGCAGCCACACACACCCCCGCAGCTGCTGCTGCGGGCAGCAAATCTGCCCCTCGCAAGAAACCGTCCACTCCTGTCCCTTCACTGCTGCTGCGACTGCTGCTGCTGACGCCTCGGGGAGGCACAGGGAGCCCGTTGCTGCCTCCCCCCTCTCCCGCACAGGCAGCCCCGCACAAGCGATGTGCCTGCTGCTGCTGCTGCTGCTGCTGCACCTGCTGCTGCTGGGGTGCTTCCTGCTGCTGCGGGTGCTGGGCTGCTGCTGCTGCTGCTGCTGCTGCAGCTGCTGCAGCTGCAGCTGCCTCCAAAGGCACAACAACAGCGCTGCCCTGGGGGTCTGCGGGGACAGCCGCGCTGCAGTTGCTGCAGTTGCAGTTGCTGCTGCTGCAGTTGCTGCTGCTGCAGTTGCTGCAGCTGCTCAGGTGTTCGCCAGTCGCTACTGCGCTGGGGGCTTCTGAAAGCGCCTCGGGGGTGCTTCGCAGCAGCTCAGTCCCCGACAGCAGCAGGGAGGGGTCAGGGGGCCCCTGCTGCCGCGCTCGAGTGCAGCATGAGCGACAGAGAGCATGCGGCACTTCAGCGCCTTCTTCCAAGGCGGGCAAACTGCTGCTGCTGCCGCTGCTGCTGCTGCCAGCTGCCACAACTGCTGCTGTGGTCATCTCACAAGGTAGGGGCAGAACGAGAGAACCGGAAAAGTTCTGTGAGCTTCCAGGGGCCCCTCGGACGGCCAGGAGGCGACGCTCAAGGATTGACACTGCACCATTTGACACACACCGCGCAGCAGCAGCAAACAGCGAGCCTGCAACAGCGCGCATTCTTCTGCCCCTCTCCTGCACCCTCCTCCTCTCCAGAGGTTTCTCCCCCTCCCCAGAGCTTTTCCTCCTCGTGCTTGACTCTTCTCAAGCCGCGCAAGCCTCAACTACCAAGAACGGATCATGAAGTGCAGCAGGCAGATCCTCGACGTACCGTGTGGGGAGGACGAAGCCGCGGCAGAGGGGGGGGCAGGGCCTGTGCGAGGCCCCTCCCCTCGGGGGCCCCCCGCAGCGAAAGTCAATGGAGGCGCAGAACTGCCGTTGTTCCCCATTTGCAGCAGTCAGCTAGCACGCTGTAGAGTGCTGCTGCAGGCTGCTGCTGCTGCTGGTGTTGCAGCAGCTGCGGCTGCTGCCTGCAGCAGCTGCGGCTGCTAGTGCAGCTGCGGCTGTCGAGGAACGTGACGGTGGAACGGCCAGACAAGGGCGGAGGGAAGCTCAAGCCACCCCCAATCTGGGAAACAGGCTAGCCAGTTGAGGCCTTTTTCCAACAAGGCTCAAACCAGCGCGTGCAAGCGGAAGTCACAACGCGAGGGGCCCCCTTGCTGAGGAGGTTGCCGCTGCTGGAGCCGGAAGCAAAGTGGGCTGCTGAGACCTCCTGGCAAGCGAGTAGCCACCAGAATTTCCAGGAAACGCTTAAAGGAGCCACGAATTCAAGTAGGCCCCTGCGCCTGCACACGCAAACGCAACGCACAGAGGAGGCTGCCTCAGAAACATGCCGGCACGAGGGCGCTCGATCCTGTACATGCATCTCTCTCCTCAGTCTCCCAAGCGCCGAGCATACGATGAAACGCGCATCAAAAACGAGCCAGGAGATGCTGCTTCCTACCCTCCCTCCTCCACAAGAGTCTAGATACCCTTAGGGGGCCCCCAATCTCCCTCGAGGGGTGCAGGGCACAAGGTTTGTGAATCGAGGAAAAGCTAACGCCCCCATGGAGACAGGGGAGTTCAGTAGCCTCCCGATACCCTTCAAATAGGGGCCTCATAGGACTGCCCTGCTGCGGCAGAGCGTCAGTGAGTGCGTTGAACCCTTTCAGACTAAGAGACGCTGCAGCCACGGCAGTACTGCTTTCGCGGCTACCTACTACGACAAAGAGCATCAGAAAAGATTGATCCAGAAGACTCCAGCTGTCTTCGCCAGACAGGGGCCTCCCCACTGCGCAAAACGGCTTACTCGAACGGGTTGATGCCACTGCACTCCGTGCTTGTTGCCGCTGCAGTTGCTGCTGCCTCTGCTGCAGCTGTAAGAGGGCCTAGGGAATCGGCTCTTCATAGAAAGCGCAAAAAAATCAGAGCTGCGCCGCTGTTGCTGCAGCGCCACTGCAGTAATGAGAACAGCAGCAGCAGCAACTGAAGCGGCGGCATGCGAAGGGCATAGGGCGTGTTGTTGCTGCTGCTGCTGTGGGCGCTGCTGCAGGTCTTTCTGGATTCAAGAAGCCCTCGTACTGTGCCCCCATGCAGGAGCGAGAAAAGGAATAAGCCAAGCCCCGAATAACTCTTGGGCCCGGAATGGCCGCAGCAGCAGCAGCAGCAGCAGCAGCAGCCGCAGCAGCAGCAGCAGCCGCAGCAGCAGCCGCAGAGCTGCCCTGGCAGCTGCTGCCGAGTTTCCACAAGGAGCACTCGCCGCTCGTATTTTTGCGCTGCCGCTCATCACGATCACTCCTATTTATCGTTTTTGTGGCTTTCTTCTTCGTTTGGAGAGGCTGCCGGCTTCACTGCTCTAAGGTAATGAGCATCCAGCGGCAGCTGCACGAGCCGCCTCGAACCCCCTCTACGCTTCCTCAGTGCAGAATCTCGGGGGCGCCCACCACCCCACAACGGCCTAGCTGCCCAAAAAAGCTCTATCTAATTTTAAGATTGAAGGAAGAAAGGCAAAATCCCGTTATGAAGGTCCAGGGTAGAGACCAGGGGCCCCCCCTCTCGGGATTGGGGGCCCCTGAATACTGCAGTTTCCGGTAACTGTGAGGGAACTTTTGATCGAGTTTTTTGAGAGGATGGGAATCCGAATACACTAAAGACGAACAAGATGCAGGCCCTTTTCCTCGTTGTGCCCCGGTACCAGCGTGCGGTCGGCCGTAGTTGGTACCTTAGATAGCGGGCATGCGGAGGATAGACGAAAACGCCGGAAAGGGCTCCAGGCGATCTGTTTTCATGCCAAGGGCAGAATAAATCCTGTGGCCAACCACTGTGCCACTGGGGAGTTATTCCTATGGAAGGAATGGATATGTACTACTACTGACTGATGGAACCGAGTGCACAACGAAAAGGGTTTAGCGTTACACTCAAAGGTCTCTCTGCAGGATGACACTTCACGTTGACCTCAGCACAAGCACAGTAGAAAGCTATTGAGTGCTCTTTTATAGAGCTGCTACCCTCTCCCGCATGCGTCTGTCAGGTCCCGACCCTTGGGGCAAGGAACAACAAGGGTGCACATTGTTACACCCACTCCGCACCACCAGCATTTGACAGCTGATTGCACGTAGCCTTTGGCGCGCACGCACACAACACTACAACTTCTTGCGTCGCGCTAGCAGTGCCATGCAGTAAATAAGATGTACAAACAGAGAGGCTAATTCGCCATTTCCTCGCTAAGCTACATAAAATTGGCGTACTCGGAAGTGTTTATGTACAACTCTGCTCCATAAATCTTCCCATCCCGCTTCAAACAAAGCGCCTTGGTGCTCAGTAGCTGTACATCGAGACGAACTGAATGCAGGACGGCTGAATATCACCCTATACCAACTCCCCAGGCAGGCAGACACACTTTAAAACTTACCCGAGAGTCATTTGCGCATAATCAGCCACTAAAGTAAAACTGAAAGGACTTAGGACACACACACACTAGCCAACGACGAACGACACACCAAAATAACGAGGCCGTCGCACTTCGATGGCTCGCTGCCTTTGGAGCGCTGAAAAGTGTGCGTCTCCTGCTATGAGAAAACAGGCGACAGGTAGAATGTGTGAGGAGAAGTACAAACCGCAATAGTTCGACAGTACCCTTGCGCCTTCACAGAGAAACTTTTACATGCCAGCACAGCCCGGGCTTGCAGAAAAGAGAGTTCCAAGGTCCCAAGAGGGGCCTCAGGACGAATGTAGAGACAGCATTGATAAGAGTGCCTGCGCATAATGCTGAGTGCAAGGAATACCTTCACAATAATGTGCAAAACCGTTTGAACAAACGCCCGTATATGATGGTATCTACTTCAGGCAGCGCTTGTACTGGGGAAGAGAAATTACCAAGACACGCTAGCATCACCTCCGCGGCGACCAACCTTGGGAACCATTCAAATCCCCAAGATCTCACACGTGCAACAAAGCCCACAGCCGCTCTTTCACCAAACAGTGTGTCACTATAAATTCCTATGTAGTGTGCCTTCAGGGCTCACTAATCCTAGAAACCAGCACTCCTGCGGCTTCCTGTAAAACATTCGCCTTCACACAGGTAGCCTCCCTGCGCAGCAAAACCCGCATATAAGTAGGAGAGCTTAAAACGTTTTCAAGAAACCATTGTTAGTAGCGCTGTGGCTGATTCAGCCTTAAGGGCAGTCGATAGAGTAATAAACTTAAGACTATAAAAAGCAGCTTTTCTCTGCTCGTTCGAGCCTCGAGAGCTGGTTCTGATAGATCAATAAGGCTTTACAAGGTACATCACAGGGTTACTAAACGAACATGGCGGCCAGGTGGCCTGGATCATTTGCCATCTTCTCACAAGTCAATGTTTGTTCTGTCGCTAGACCTTTGCGATTCATTCCCTTGCAGTAACTCCTGTTCTCTCAGTGCCTCCGCTGTTAAGGTGGCTGCTTACTTTGGACCAGCAGGTCCAGGCTGGGATGCGAGAGGAGCTCCTACGTGTATACCAGGGATGCAGAAAAGCAGCGGGTAGACGAGTTTGATCTCGAATTATGAACGCCCGCACCACAAAGAATAAATTGGAGTCAAGCAAATAGGTTTTGGTGAACAATTAGCCACGAATATTACAGAGAGGTACGACTGATGCATTGTTACCCTCCAACTGGCTCATAGTGATTCGTAGTAACAGTATTATGGCCAATGTGTACACAATTTATCAGGGCACGCAAAAAAGCACTAGCGAACTTCGTATCCCGTTCCGTATTCATGCTTTTAAAGAATCTGCTAAGCTTCCAGACAGGAGTGAGGAATGGCGATGCAACTTCCAAACCCGTGACAAGGCTGCAGCACGGAATGCACGCGCTCAATGGGCATGTTTGGCGACTCGGTCGACGACCTAACCCTTGACCTCTGGCACTCAACAATAAAGTCCACAGCCAGATGTGTCCAAATTCTTCCAGGAACTGGAAGACTTTACAAAAGACCACATCTAAAAAAGTGCGAGACTTTACCTGCTGACACTTGGGGGATGAAAGTGCATACTCTTTTGCCTCGGAGCGCATCCAACGCCACCCGAGGGATCATAAGAGCTTTTCACTGCGGTGTGAATCTCACCATGACCAGAAAGGCAGAATTTTGTGCGTCGCGCAAAGCTGTATAGCGGAGCAAAGCTGGAAGGTCAAAGCGACGGAGTTGGCAATTTGTGTTGAGTCTCAACAGGCCATCCTCAACATCGTGGTGTTTTTACCTCTTTTCATTCTAGTTTTGGCAGTAGTAGCGTCTGCATGGACGGCATGATCTTGTGGCTCACGTAGTTTGACAGAAACTTTGAATCGTTAAATACAGGGACGATTGTCTTGCGCAATGGTGAATTTGTGTGGCGTCCTGCCAACGCGTCGGCGCCAACATCGGTAATGCCCTCAATATACTGCAGTGTAATGTACTCCAGGGTGCATTTAAGGGGCTGAACAGCTCTACGACTACCAAACTTATGCAAAAACGTTAAAGACACTTCAGAATTCGTGATCTTCTTGTAGGGCAACACAACGCCCATATTATAAGGAGTTTCGTTCGTTTTACCCCCCACCACACCTCATCGCGTTCTACTTCCGCAGTGCATTATTGTTATGGTGTCGATGAAGCCAGGATGATAACAAGCGGTAACCTGGTGATTCAGAGATTTCGTAGCCTGTTGGGATAGAAGAGCACCCGCTGCTTCGTTGGTAGTGCCGGTGGCTAAGAAGAGACGGCGTATATGTTTGAGCAGCGCCAATACCTGAGAAGTTGAAAGGTGGCCGATAAGGGTTGTTTGCTACACCAGCCTCCTTTGTCCACGTCATAAACTACATTCTAGAGCTAGACGAGGTCAAGCAGCGGCAGTTCAAGCACATCCAGGAAAAAGTTTGAACAAGATACATGGATGCAGAACTTTCCAGAGTCCTTGCAAATAGGTAAAAGTAGCCTTGATTGCTTCAATTTTTGCCAGATCTGCATCAATTATTGCAGCTAAAGCACGGAATTCCACTAAACAACTGCCGCCATATAGGCAGACACGTCAAATACTATTGCTTGTCTCGCAATAGCTGAAGGCGCACGCTGTAGGTGCTGTAGTTGCTTCTAAACTTTAGGCTATGGAGTAAGACGCTGTCCAGATGGAACGCCATCCAGCCCTTTCTGACACGCTAATCAAAATCAGATTTGCTCATTCTCACAGCTCATGTGAAGCAATAAGGAGTCCAAATGGCAACGACAGCTACTCTGGTTTGCGAATGCGGGCATGAGACGACGCTTTTCCTTTCATCTGGGTAATGGGAGATCCGTAAGAAAACGTCAAAGCAAATGTTTATCAGAGTGTTGGTATGTGTAAATTGTCTGGCGAGTAGCCAATATGCGGCGTTGAGAATTTTCAATTCCCAGCTATCTTGTTCAGACGATTTGATTCGACGCCCATGTGCCAGCTTCCATGCTTTTTTGGCACCAACACCGGGCTATGCCCAAAGACACTGGTCGATTCTAACACGTCGCCTGTCCAGCAAATGTTCGCCTGCCGTTTGACTTCTTCATGCTGTGGGTGTTCATGGTATTGCGGAACATATCTTAGGGCCGACCCGGGACTAGCTCGATACGATGCGCTGCAGGACAAGCACGTGGCTGACCTGCTTGTAGCTGATCATTATTTAGCACAAGCGTAAACTCTCTCCTTCATCGTTTCCAAATCTTTCCGCTCCCTAGCCGATTGTTTATCGAATTTTCCAATAATGAAACCAGAAGAGATGCCACTGAAGAGGGCTGCATTCTGAGAAGCATCTTCGCTGATTGCACGGGAAAGCGACTCGCATAAAAGCAATGCCTCATGTTGTGGAGGCCCTGACTGTACCTTGCCCACATAGATGAAATTGCCGCTGTCAAGAAAAATAAAAGGTTCTTCCTAGGGCTTCCTGGCACGCTGACCTGTACTGCGCACAGGGTGTGCCCCACAACCCTAAGTACGAGATAAAGCGGTCCACCGGTATATCTGCACGCAGAGCCAATTAGGAACTGATGCAAATATTTTTCAAGATGCTGGGCCACAGGCAAGGAATTGGGTTAATGTGGACATTCGTGAATGCCACAACTGCCTTGGGAATTGCATCCGTCAATCTTTGAGTGTCCTGTCGTGCGACAGAACGTTGGGCTCAACAGAAGTTTACCCGCTGTAGTACTGCGAATAGCGAGGTGTCGTTAAGGATTTGCATATTATACGAACGGAGTTTAGGTGCTAGTTCAGTCTTGCAGGGGCGGATATTCAAGCTACTAGTGAGAAGGAACAAGGCCCACTTCAGGCCGTGGCAGTATGTTATCGATGATTATCAAACGATCTTTTAGCACGGATACTCTTGTCTTGCCTTCAGCACGCGACAAAGTTTAGAGAAGCAGGTACTGAGCTTCGCCCTTTCTCACCAATCCTCTGATTGTGCTTTGGAAGAGTCTGCTATCGCTAAACGTTGCTAGTAGCGGAATCAGAGACTAGTTCGTTGGGGTGCGTTGGATGACCTTCAGTTGGCCAACCGGCTGGCAGGTCGTCGGTGCTTAACATAAACCGAAAACTCAGGGCTTCTGCAAAGTATTTTAATGAAGCGATTCCTGGGGTAAAGCGTGCTCTCTACGCTGAGGCTCCATTGTCACTTATCTTCAGTGAGCATGCGTATAGAGAACTCGTGACATTGTATTTCGCCTTATGGCTGGAGGTCCGGATCCATGCTGCTAATATGCTCAAGTGGCTGCCTAGCCTTGGGGCCAGAATACTCTGTGGTGGGAAGCTCAGCGGCAGGAGCCCCTCGGGGTACGTATTAGTTGGAACTGAGCCGTGCTCTTTTGTATTTCGCTGGGCGACCAAACTCCTCTCGGCACGCAAACCGGCTTGTCCACCAGGCTTCCTCGCAGCTAACTTTCATCAGTCTAAGAAGTATATTTTATTGAACTTTTGTTAATGCAGTTTAAATAAGTGAATCCCCATGTGCTGTGGGAAAACGCTTGACAAGTGTCCTCAAGTGTAGTGCCCCACAGAACTCGATCACCTCGTGGGATTGCTTTGCTTGAGCTGTGCAGTGATGCCTAGTTTGGCATTCTCCCTGTCTTCTCCCTGTGGACATGGTTCGCCTTACAGCCATACTAAAATGTAGCAAAGTTATTTAGTGCTAGTTCCAAAGAGGTCCCTTCTCGGCGGGCGCTCCCCCTACAGGGGTTCGGCACAAGGGGGAGATGGCAGCCGAGTGCAGGTAGCTGAACCCTGTGAGTGTTCCAAGAAATTGCATCGAGCTCCACATGGCAGCTCGGCGTGCAGGTAAACGCCTGCGTTTTAATATGAGAGTGCTGTTTTGGCTCTGCAGCACACAGAATCGACGTTCCTACCCGGCAAAGAGTCTATACTTGACTGATTCTGAATACACCTACTTTTGTAGAAACTGCCAAACTATTGCGTAATCCGCTACACAAAGGGCCTAAAACCAAAGAAATGCATGCCTACAACCGGCCTGTGCAATATGTTTAGCCCTGTCATGAGGCAACCACCCCAATCGGCAGGACTGCCCGCAATGGATTTCTTCTTGGTTCCCCTTCCAAGTCAAAAGAGGAGCCTACTTGAGCCTTCATGTAGGAAGCTTCTCACAGTCTTACTCAGCATTAGCTAGTTTCTGCTTTTCAAGAGAGTAGGGCTTGCTTATTGGCGTGGATGGCCGCTGCGAATTCATGCCGTTTGTGACCCTCGGCCCCTAAGAGTGACTCTCAGGTGCCCTATTTCGGGTGAAAGGCCGGCAATTATTGTATATGTGTGGTTTGAGGCCATAACACTGAGAAGTAGACCTGATTATGACAGTAATAGGGATAACCGGCACGTTGTAGCATAACGCCACTTGTAAGATCCTATGGCCTATCTAATATGCTCAAGCAAAGCTGTGCAAGGATTTCCTCCATCGAGAACACAGGCAACACTTGCAGCTCTTTTGTCAAAGACAAGGTAAATGTCCCCTATACGAGATAAGGGCTTGGACACGTTCTAGGCATTTGCTACTCTCCTGGGAATAACTGCGCTTTCGTGGAATCATGCACTAGGACGCTCAAGGGAATTAAGCAGTTGTTCATATATCGCCCCATAATCTTTGGACTTTTATAAATCATGCAAGGCTCTTCAAAGCAGTAATTGTTCAGTAAAAATGCTTGACACTTCGCTACTGCGTATACACGCTGAAAGGGTATCTGCTTGCCACTTAAGGACTCTAATAGCTCCAGGTGGCGGCGGCTGGACTAGTTGGTACAGTGGGGAATGATCGCGCAGTCGCCAGTCTATGGGTATCAAGAGTGGAGTAAAAGTTTACAGCAATATGTATCGGCAATCGCCTAGCCCATGCAGGCTAGGTACTAGTTGAGAAAGGGAAACCGCAGAATAAAACCCACATATGGTGGGGAAGGGACGCCCCAATCTACTGGACCCCTCGATGAGCTGCATTAGATGCAATTAAGCTATGCGCATACTGAGGACCGGATTATATTCTCAGAGCCTCCTGGGAGGTACAAAACGATGAAGAACATGTGAAGGATATTCGTATGATGTGAGCTCTGTTTTCATTTACTGTACCCGGTTTACAGTGGCTGGACCAGAGGTACTGAAAACCCCCCAATGCTTCTCAAGAGGCTCTGCTTGCAAGCTGATACCGACACGAACTGTATAACAAGTTCAGCTTACGATTCCCGGTATAATTCGAGGCCGCTGGTGATTCGCACAAGTTGGAGTGAGGATGCTACCGGCTCTATGCTCAACATTCAAGACCCAGGCCCTCCTGATGCCACCCGCCACTCTGCTGTCATATCAACATGTGCCGTTTACCAAACAGATCCACGTGTAGGCCGAAGCTGATAAGTATACACGGCCACAACGTGTTGATTTTGCTCTCAGACAATTCGGACCGGTAGTCACTGCCTACGCAGTCCTTGGCCAACCGATAACCCATTCTTAGCTTAAAGAACCTTTTGGAGCAAGCTGATGTAGCAGGTGCCAAGTGTGTCGCGAACTCACACTGATGTCTGGGTTGATCATGGGGTTTCATAGTCGACCAGACCGACGAGCCGTTGTCGTCGCGTCGATCCATGCTGCATAGGAGGCTGCACTGGGCTCACAAAGCCTGGATCTCTCCCAGAGCGCAGGCTCTCTTTGGGGAGAGTTGAGCGGCTAGCTGGGAGCTGATGTCTTCAAATCTCAGAGCAAGTGTTCTATTTCTGGAAGAAGAACCTCATCACTTTCGCGCATAGAAAGCAGAGCTTGTTCTCCGGTGGTCCCAAGGTGCGCGAAAGATCCCAAAGATAAAAAAGTGCAAAGGGGTGTACAATAGAGGGAAACCTTTGAGGTGTTACACGAAGGGGAGTCTACCAAACGTATCTTCGTGAGCCTTGTGCCTCTCACGAAAACAGTCGAAAGCCAAGTCGTACGTCACTGAGTTAAGCTTGTACCGGCTAAAAAAGGCATGTACATAGGGTGCGAGTCGTGCATATTCGTATCAGTGTCCAAATGTGTACATACGTAACCCGGGACATATGAACATGTCTATCAGATGTGCATATATACATATATATGCATCTAGACTGCACACATTCGCTTGTTTGCATCAAAATGGGAATGACAAAGCAGCCCTATCTTAACATGGAGAAAGCAGCTAAGGGTGAAAAAAGAAACCGTCAAAGTTATTATTTCTTCATACGGGCATTCGCCTCTTGTATTCTGCGCACTTCAGTGATGCCACCGTGCCGTGCATACGCGCGAATGCAAAGGCGGGCCCAACATCCCCCATTAGCTCGCAGCTGCCAAGGCCCACTGCTCTTTTCATCCTTTTCCTGAGGCCCCTACGAGGACTTAAAGGAAAAACAGCTCGTTGCCTCCCTCTATTAGACCCGCCACATAAGGGGCCCCCTTACGGACCCCTATTGCAGGGCTGAACAACTAAGCCTTCAAGGCTTCAGAAAGCGGGAAACGGTCTCTGCATGCGGCCTGACACAGCGACGCGGGAGACGCACACAACATTGGTAACCGAATTGGCAGCAAATATGGCAGCCACGGGGATCATGTACAGAAAAAAACGAGCAAACCCTGCAGCCTTGCTGAGGAGCGACGGCCTGGCGAAAGTCTAGTGAAATGTGCATTTAAAATAAAGTTCATCAGGAGAGCCTTTAAGGCTATAGAGCCGAAACTGGAAGAGACTGCTGATGCTGCAGGGAAACGTGGGTACTGGACATGAAATCTCACCTTGAGTTTTTCGCACGCAGCGGCTTGTCCTGGTAATTGTTGGAGTTTTCGAAGGAGCTCCTCGCAGTCAGCGAGAGTTGGTGTTTGCTCAGGGGGGATGGGCCCCTCGGAGCTCCCTCTTTCTGGACAGGGAGGCAAAGACTGGAAGGTGCAAAGAGGAGAGTCTGGGGTTAGCTGCTCCCCCGCGAAGTGCAGTGCCTCGAAAGCTGAGAGAAGGGAGAAGCACAACACAGACAAGCAGTGCATGGCACGTGCCGTGTAGGGCAAGGATACGCAAAAGACGCCGAATAGCAAAAGCATGCGTAAGTAAAGCAGCATCCAAATAATGCACATCACGTCAGGCAGAAAGGTTCATGAGGATTCACTAGACATTCACTTCGTAAAATAAGGGCTAACCTCTTCTTCGGATGACAAAGTCATATGGGTCTTCTATGCACTTCTTCGTGAGTTCATTCATAAGAGCATCTCCAGCTGCCCTCAGAGACTCCGTGGAAAGGCAGACAGGCTGCCCATAGGCAGCCGTCAGAGCGGAGGCAGCCATTTCCCTCATTTCCTCAGGAAAAGATGCAATGTCCGCTGCAGGTAGAAGAAGCAGGCAGCACAAGAAAACGGATACGCGCCGGCCCCTTTTATCTAGAAATATGGATAGCGCCAGGATCGACAAAATGTTACACACAAAAGGCAAACGTTAGGATGAAAGACACTACAAGTGGCGGACCTTTCCTGCTAAAGTGGTAGAGAAGAGGAAGAAGCTCGCAGTTGGTCCTCCCCACGTGTACCGACAGCTTTGAGAGCCGCGCGAGGGCTAATACCATTGCCATTGTCGCTCCTGGTTGGCAGCACGCAAGCAAAGCAGAAAGATCGATCATGAACTAGAGCTGCAGCCCCTCTACTTTCCTGCAAGTGTGAGCGATAAGCTTCATCGAATAGACTGGAAGGGCATTGCAGAATGGTTCTTCCGGTTGTGCAGGTCATGTTATTTGGCATCGAAGGGCTGGATATAGAGAAGCACGATGAAAGTGCTTGCCTTTTCTGAAAGCTAAGTTGTAGTGCGCAACGCTGGTTCTTGGGTCCGTGACACAGCACGAAAGAAGCCGATTCACTATTTTCTCAGCCGCCACCAATGGTGGATCCCTAGGATACTTCTCTTGTCGTTTCTTTTCTGACTTTTGCTGTTGCTGTTGTTTTGTCTTTTTCTTGATCTTCCCGTTTCCGCTCTCTGCCCCTGAACTTGAGGGCGCCGTGCTTGAAATCTGTATCGAACCGTCATGAAGGGAGAAGTAAATTTCCAACGCCGCGTACCCCGCATCCCGGAAATATCTGCATACCCAAACGAAAAAAGCGTCATGAAAACTGAAATCGAGCACAGCGCAGATTGCTAGAGGACCGCCACCGCAGCTCGCTCGCGCATTACCTGGTGAGCAGAAATACTTTTGTATGGCGGGATTGGCGAATGTTACGTAAAGGTGCTCCTTAGGATCAGAGGAATTATCAAAAATAAGACGCTATGGAGCTGGCACTACACGAGCGACACCAGATCGTACCTGTGTGACCAGACCTTGTCCTGCATCCTAAGAAAAGAGACGTACGCCCTGAAAGTTGATTTTCTGAGACAGTACGGGTGAAAATCAATTTGATCTTCATGAATCTCCTCGAAATGGCGCAGCGTCGCGTGGAGCTCAGTCAAGGCATCCCCATACTCCGCCCGCCGCATGAAGGCTTTCCCCAGTTTCAGCTCAAACCACATGCATTGTGTGTCTGGGGTATCTTCGGTTTCTGACTGACGCGTGAACAGGCGAGCCACGGCCTTCGCCTCGTCCGTCCGATTTACCCGCAACATGTAGCTGCAAGCTTTAGAGTTCATATAGCTGCACCAACCCACAAGCACCACGGCGATCACTGGGTGTAAAGGTCGGGGAGTGCGCGAAATAAGCGTACACTTCATGGGAGAGTCTATCGGAATCGCGAAAGAAAAAAGAGATGCATCACCAACTATGCGCTATTTCATGGGTACGTGCCAAAAATTCGTATTCCTGCGGAAACGTGGCGGTAACGCCGTCCAGCTGGTAAGCCGCCAGAAGCACGGGAAGAAGGAAGGAATGGGGAAAGAAGGAGCGATGAGGTGCAGATGCGGGTTCGGAACGTGCATTGAGCCACACAGCGTCTCACCGGTCAGCAAGGTCGAGGTTTCTGGCTTTTTCGTGCAATTCGCATGCCTCATGATAGGCCCCTGCGTGCTTGAATATTCTGCCCTTTACAAGATAAAGGTCGGCAAAGGTGGGAGTGTGGTCGATGGCCTATACAAGAAGAAACGAGAAAACGAAAAATCAAAATGGTGGGTGCCCCTGCACATGCTTCGGACTGAGGCCCAGAATGTGTGGGCTTCATATTGCTGTAAGTGGCCACCAGTACATCCAGATAAACATCTATAACATGAAGCAAAGCCTACAAATTCGACAAATCAGCAGCTGTCTTAACGGGAGAGGGAGGCGTCCATGTCTCCCGGCCAAATGGAAAGTTGGGGATCGGACGCAAGTGCCTTGTGCATGTATACATGGGAATGCGTATATCTATGGAAACGAATACGCAAGACGACAAATTCATACTTTTTGAATCGTTTGCAGTGCCTTTTCTGTCCTTCCCGTAAAATCGTAATGCTGAGCCAAAAGCATGTATGCGTAGAGCAGACATGTGGCCATCTCGCCCTGTTGCTCCGTAGCTGAGGCAATGTCCTCGCGCTTCTCAGATTGAAGGCCGAGGGGAGGTCCAAATGTCGACGGTGACATTTCCAAATGCTGCACGTAACTCTCTAGCACAGATCCGATAAGGTGTGCGCGGTTGCGCGTGTACAGACGCCGCAAGGCGGAAAACAGAGAAACAACACCCTTCCGCAGCTGAGGGCGCAGGAAGCGGTCCAAAGCCGAGACAAAACGGTCGCCAAAAAGGAAAGAGAGTTGAAGATAATCCACCACGGGAAAGGGCGCATACGTATCTCGTAGTCCTGCAACACACAATACCGCATGCACGAACGCACATCGATGTGTGTTTATCGTTTCATGCACACAGCAGCCACCCAACAGCCACACATACACACAAAAGCACACATACACACATGCATACACACATGCATACACACATACATACACATGCATACCCACATACACACGCACATACACACATGCATACCCACATACATACACACAGAACAGCGCCTGTCATGGACGGCGTTATGAGGGCAAGGCAAGGAAAATATAGATGTAAAAAGGGGCGAAAAGCTGGGAAGAAACAACGAGGCGCACCACTGAAATATTTGGAGATAGCGTCTTGGATCTCATCCGGAGGGATTCGCACGAGTCTGAATGAGGGGGGGGCCTTGGGTGTTTGCCAGGGTTTCCACCCTGAAACTGGATGCAGCTCGGGATCCTGCAGACGTGATTCACGATCAGCTTGTGACGTAAAACACGACTCCAACCAGCCGCTTCCATCTTCGCCAGAGGAACGCAGGCTCCCCGGCATCAGGCAGACGTATGCGTTCGCAGTGCTCTGGAATATCTTTCCTCCTTGCAGCTGCTTTCTGAACGAAGAAAAGAAAAGTGCGCTAGAAACACTTGCACGCGCTCCCACACACAGCAGCACGGTGATGACGGCAAAGTGGCTAGCACTACAGAAGTCTACGCGAGAGGCTGAGCGCCTGCAAGAGGGGCACCCACTATGTGGGTTCTACACGCAGGGCCTTACAAATTCTTCCGGAAGTCCATGGAGTCCGCTTTGCCGATTGCACCATTGAGGGAGCAGGAGGGTAGTGCAAAGAGTTCGCGGATACGCGCGTCTTCGTCGCAGGCCATAAAGCCAAGGATGTACCGTTCGTTGTCTTTGTTCGACTCAATTAGCCGCTTGTAGGCTGCACGGCCCTTTTCGTAATCCCTTAAGAAGATTGACATGCGACCTTGCATCTCTAGTAACGAGGTTTCGTCCAATATGTCTCTGTGCAAACAGAAGCACGAGATCCTACCCCGGCGAGGCATGCAAAAAGTACCTTCTACAACTACGGCTACGCCTTATACGCCTGACCAGGCAGCTACAGAACCCCACCAAAAAAACGCAGCTACTGCGCAGGCCTCAGTAACTCCTGTTCAACACATGCCTGACGCAACCGCGTCAACTTACGCCTCGCGCTGAGCAAGGAAATCGTAGCATTTTCTGTATTCGCCCATTTCCTCCAGAAGTGTGGCCTTGTAGAGCATGATTTCGCTCTTCTCAAAAGGATCCAAATCGCGAGACTCCCCAAATTGATTCTCCATTTCTCCGAGAATATCCTGCGCTATCGTTAAGCGACCAACCTGCACGCCGCGTGCCCACAACAGCAAAAAGCAAATGCATCATAGCATGGGAAAGTGGCACGTGACCAATCTCCGCATGCTGGAGAGGGAGCAGGAACTGGAGGCACAGTAGCCACATGAAGTTCTACCACGTCGCATCCGAATGTGTCTAGAGATGTAGTCCGTCGTAGATCAGGATGTGGCTCTGCTCATGCGCCATGGCTAGTCACTGACCAGATGGTTTGCAACGGCAAAGGCGGCCCACTCCCGAATGAACCGAGAGCGAGCCTTAAGGATGTGCCTTCGCGTCTCGAGAAACCCCTGCAAGTTCCTCTCATGGATCTGGAGGTGGGCAAGATCGCGCATGGCTTGGTAGTTGTTTGGATCCAGCCGCAGGGTTTGCACAAAGCACTTGGAAGCCTCAGCGTAGTCCCTATATTGCCACAGAGCGCACCGCATCAGAGGAGCCGGCCCAACACCTGAGCAGTGACAGACTTCATCCAGGAAAGTCCAACAACAGACTAGCTCCGACATAAGGGCAGTTCCGGAAACTACATGCGCAGAGCACCCGAAGCCCTACTTGTCCTGTCGATAGAGTAAACCCAGGACGTGCCAACAGACACAATTCGTGATGTCTGCGCGAAGGCCACGCTTTGCGTAGTCGTAAGCGTCCTGCTTCTTGTCATTGCCCATATTGGAAAGAATGAGCCCCTTCATAGAGAGGGTCTCGCCGTGTTCGGGGAACTTCTTGAGGATCAGGTCCGCTTGTTTAAGGGCTTTTTTGTTGTGCTTCTGCTCGTACAGCCACTGCGCCAAGAATTCACAAGACTCTACACAATCATTCATAAGATCTGTAGACCTCGAAGGCGGCGACTCCACGGAGGGTGGGGAGAAGTAGCACCACCACGCGGTAGGAAGGAATGCCGAAAGCAGAGAGTCATGGCCTTCCCTCACCATCATATGCTTGAATATCGACTGTTCCTTGCCGGGCAAGGCCCGCCAACTGGGGGCATCAGCGCTAGGCTTCATCTTGGTAGTAGGTGTGTTGGGGTTGCTATGCTGTGTGCAGAAGGTAGAGGCTTAGCTCGTGCAGCACAAGGCGGTGCTCACTGCGCAGACCTGCTGGCTCACAGGAGCAGTCCTAAGCTGCCATGGAGTCGCCAGTATCTGAGCGACAGAACTACGAGGAGTCAAGGCAACGCAAGCCTGGGGGTCCACTCGAACATGCGGAGGCGTCGTGAGCAAGGGGGCACCAGACGCACTCATACACCCCCATCTGTGTGGCGCCGGTCCACACGCATCAGTTATCAAGAGGACGGCAGCAGGCCATTGAGGAGAAGGTTTCAGCAAAACAACAAGCGAAAGGGCCTTCGTACTCCTGCTGCATGCACGGCAGAAAGCTCTGCCAGTGGACCTCGACCCCAAAGGTTGTTTATACACGTAAATAAGGAGAAAATACAAGGCATATGCCGCGTTTTGCCTTTTGGTGCAACAATCATAGTCTAGAAACTCAGTGGGGGCCCGGCACGACTCGGCGCTTCAAGCCCCGCGGTGGGGTGGATTCCTATTAGCCGACTGGGCTTCCTATATGCATTCTACCAGAGAAGGGTTTCTTAGGTTGCGCCATTCTGCATATTTTGCCTAGAGCTCGTTGCTACTTTGGGCATTTGCCGGTTGGCTGCTCGTGGGACATTGTTGCTGGCACTCTTCGACTTCCCGCCTTGACCACGCGCCGACATCCGAGACGTCGTCAGCGCAGCAGAGTTTGCAGGATTCAAGCAGACACTCAGAGTCGTTCTGAAAGACTGCTAGTCAGTTTGTCTTTGGGGAATTTGGCGTGCACCCGGCATACCTGTGAACACAGAGCGGCTCTTTTGTCCCGTGCTGTGGCACACCGTTGAACTTTGGTGTTGAACGCGGCTTCGGCATCTTGGGCAGCTCTGGTCTTCTGAGTGCAGCCCCTTTCGCATCTTATTTTGTGTTGCGGGCTCAATAAGCTTGTGTGGAATGCGCAACACTCGGAGCAGTAGTCTGCTGCACAGGAAAGCTGCCGAGCTTTGGACTTGTTTGGAAGCATCTCCATGCAGTGCTCCCGCCTCGCTATGAAATGTTCCGTCGAGGTGCACGCACTCCTGCATGCCAATATTTTCTTGAACTAGCGCGGCACTGTGGTAGCTATAAGCTGGAACATACCATATTTTGTCAGATACGACGGCCTCAACAAACCGGGGCTCAGCCCTTGTTTCCAAGCGCATTGGAGAGAGCTGAATTGTGTCAAATGCCACTCCCCCGCAGTTGAATGCAGACAGACCAACAGCGCCGTCTGTTGGTGCTTCCTTTTCTGAAGGAATCTCGACAACAAGTTTAGTGGCTACGCTATCCGCATTTTGAAGGCGCACTGCCACGCGTGAGCCCTCGAACGCCACGTGTAGCGTGTGCCACACGTTAATACCAAGCTCTATGGCTTTCCTGCCGATAACAGAGGACTTCTTGTTTACAACGCTTCGCAGCCTTAATCTGTATCCAGGGGACAAGGATTACAGCTGCATACGAATAGCCATACGTGAAACTGACTCACTCCGTAGCGGTCGCCTCGAGAATCATATACGTTTCTTCTGATACAAAACGAAACACTGCCCCGATTGCACCTCTAGTGCACTGCGAGAAGAAATCGAAGGATATGAAGCCGTTTTTGCCTGTGGTTAAGGGCCTTTTTGTAATTGTCTATAGCAGGCTAGACCTAAAACCACTTACACATTCGCTGACCCTTGAGAATTGCCATTGTTCCAACTTCAGAAGCCCCACTCACAGCATTAAGCTGAGCCAGAACTTGGTTGCGTCCCCCGATTCTATCCTGGAAAGTATTGCATTAGAGTCGAGCATGCGCTCGTTCTTTTGCTGTTTCAGCACTCCTAGAATCAACGTACTCGGTATTCCCAATGGCCAACTGCACCACCTTTATCCTCTCCATCAAGTATTTTGTAAAGCACACCGACGCTGCTAAAGTATGTATCCGTAAAGACGGAGCATTGAGGTGGTAGGGGGGGCAGTAGAGTCTGCGGTGTCTCGCAAGGCAACGCCTCCACGCGCAGTTTGTCAAAGTATGCTCCATCTTGCATTCCTGAGGTGAAGAATCCAATTGCTCCGGATGCAAAACGCTCGTCCAGAACACTGAACATGTTTTGCAGTGTTGATCCCTAGTAATTGTAAATGCATGCGCTACACTGCCTTACGTAAATATCTCAGCATCGGGCTCATCCTCCTCCCCGATACAGACAGTGATGTGGCCTCCCATTCCCTGAATCCTAACTTTATGCCAAATCCCTTGGATGAATCCGCCGTCTTTACGTTCTGCGATGGTTTTTCGGACGCCCTTTTCGAGCCGTTCAAGCGTCTTTCTCCCCTTTTTCTGATGGAGCAACAAGAGATAGCCGTTGTCATGGTCCTTCATTCTAAAACCGATACCAACACAGCCGCTGCCCATTGGCTGCAACAAAAAGCAGATAGTTTGCTGATGGATCAATCTACAAAAGCAGCATGCATACCAGAAACTCCACGTGCAGGATAAAGTCGTAGAAGCTATGCCTCCGTAATAGAGCATAAGTCCCATGGACTTCGGCAGTCCCTCGAATTGCAGTGGACTGGCCAAAGACATTCTGGTGGCCTGACACGAGTGCGGCGAAACCCCAATGGCTTGGGCCCCCGTGTGTGAAGCTGCTGTCCTCTACTCTGAACTCTTTTTCGAACGTGGTGTCTTGTGGGTTCAGTTGGTAGCTCTTGTATCCTCCTTGTACAATATGCGTGTCTTCTAGATGTTTCAGCTCGTCCTGCAGGTATTCCAGGCGTGTGGCGACTCCTGCAGAGGTTGCCAGTAAGCGGTTTGTAAGGATTTCGGTGTCGCGGAAGCTGAATGGCCAAGAAGGCATCATGCTCAATTGTAGATAATATTTTCTGTTTAGCTCACAGGCTTAGAGCAGAAGCGAACACGCTTTCTCCCAGTTGCTCTGCGGGTTTGATGAGCTTTCGAGCCTCTCCGACGGTTGTACCAGCGTCTATTTTTGCATCATTAACGGCGATGGGGTCAATGCCATGGGTTGCCACTGTAATGGAGTGCTATGAATTGCTTGTTTGTGAGATATGCCCCTATTGGAAACCTACAGATGCGGTCCTTGGCTGCATCAGAAGCTGCTGCAAGGGCGGGGTCGTAGGGCGGCGGTGAAGCGTTCGACGCAGGCATACTGTTGCTGCTAAGTTCAAGGAAGGATGTTTGGGGCGATTGTGCTGAAGAACTTGAGGGGCCCAATGTATCTCCTGGGCATTCCTGTAGCGCGTCAGATGCTTAACTTGGCTGTACCGTAGGGAGCCTCATATACTCTAGCAAACCTGTCTTATCTTGAAAAGCCTCATACTTCTGATTGCTTCCCCAGGATCAAGATGCAACGACTTAGACTCGATGCCGTTCTGCTTTGAACCTTCGAATGAAGAGTTCGGTGACTCTATTGCGACTGTGAAGACGCCACCATCCCGAATGAGGCCTGCATGGACTCCCGCCTTGCAAATGGAACTGCGTTCGGCGTAAACGCCTCCAGATCCAAATACAGGAAGCGCTTCGATATTTTCGCAACCAGGTGGGCACTCCACCAAAATGTTAGTCTGAAGGATTTGATTATGTGCTAAAAGTGGCTTAGCAAAAGATGTGTCGTACATTTAGAGTCGCTTTGAAGGCTTCGTGTCCCTCCATTACTTCATCGCACTTGAGAGTAAGCGCTGGCCTGAACACATATTTAACCACGACGCGCTTGAAGACATCAAAAAGAGCACCTTACGCCTGTTCAACTTCGCCAGTGGCATTTGTGGAACACAGAAGAGCTGCCAACGGGGTTGTGGACAATGCAAAGTAGCCCATCTTGTCGCCGTTTGACCTCCCCAGGCCTAAATGCTCATTAAATACAAAAGTTCACGGAAGATAACATGTGCTACAGACCAGCAGTGTCTGTCCAAGCAGTCGCGCTGCTATCCGCTGAGGCTAACGCAAGAATCAAGCCCATTAAGTCCGTAGCGCCATCATAGAAGTCGCGAAAGGATCCAGAGCACTGTCCAGCGGCGCAGCCCGGATCGTGAGCAATGGGTATGCCCTCTTCTCCATCGAGTTGCAAATCTGAAAAAGAGCTCAGAGTGAACACAGACTGCGGCTGGATTCAAGTGTGGCCGCCTCACGCATTTGCTTTGCTGCCTTTGTTGCGCTGTGGATATGAGACAAGGCCCGGGGAACAAGGGGCTCGAGACCGATGGATGCGCACGCCTGCCTGACTTCGTAAGCTGATGCTAACAGCCCCTCAGGGCGACCAGCAATCCGTGGAAACTCGTTTTTGGTTTGTACATAGATCATGGTTCCGGTTTCCATGTCACAGTAGGCCCGGAGTGCTTTATGAGCACATCTGGGACGAACCCTATAGGAATGAGCAATGTTGAGCTTGGTACAAAACAACGTATTTGAAGCGTCATGCTGACCAGTAGAAGCCTGAAACCGCATCAGCAACCTGGAGCTTGATCGCGTAGCAGTCTCTAGCTGGATGCTCCTCGGTGTCACCTTCACCGGGACGAATGCAGAGTCGGGGGATTTAAGGAACTATTGTATGGATGTGTTGCATGTGCAGACTTCCTTACCAGGTATTACTGTGTCGACGCCCACAATTCTTGCTCCCTCAGTTGCCTTTTCATAGCTGGACAAGAGTTGACCAACAGTAGTTGATAACGAAGCCAGGTGTTGACTCTGCTGTCCTTTTTCGTCTCTGCAGGTTTCCATATCCGGGAAGAGCTCTTCAATCTTTCCTGACAGGACTTCAAGACTCCGTCTCTTGGCTATAACATCCTTCCCCAAAGCAGGTATTTTTTTCGCAAATTCGCTGTCGAAGGTCGACACATAGGAAACAAAATATTTGTCTCGTGCATCGTCTGAATTCGCAGCATCACGGCAGTTGCCTATCCCAGGCTCGAGTTTGCTTGCGAAAATCCCTAGTTCTTTGATTGCGTATCGGTACTTTTCCTCGCGCTTTCCCAGCCGTGGATGCGGCTTCTGCATTAGAATTCTAATATACTGCGCATCTACACCTCCCAGAGAGTCTCTTGTCGAAGCCGAGGGGTTGGCCGGATTAGATGCAACGTCCCTAGGATTTGAAACAGAGGAAAGTATAGACCAGGCAAGCAGCGATACCGCGGGCGAACTTACATGAATGTCGTTCCGTCACTGCTGGCTTGCAGAGTGTACGCCAGGGCTGGCTGTTCCCAGTCGATCCGAGCGGAGCTCAGTCTAACAACCTTGCCTGAAGCACAAGAAAAGAACTGTGACTTAAAGAACCCCATGATACTGTGGTATCAGCTAGACTGACCAATATTTATGTCCAGGGTCACTGGATGTTCATCCGTTCCCTCGAACGAATCGGAAGCCCACGATGTATTCGTGTCCCTGTCTATGGCTTTTTGCGGTCCATGAAGATCGTCTGCGTTACTAGATGACTCTGCAGTTACGCCAGAGTTGGAGACTAGGTCCACTAGGCCAGAGGTTGAACCGTTCACGTTCTTCTGCGTCATGCACCATGATCCGGGCTTTGCAAGTCGGATCTGGGAATTGGCTTGAAAAGTCCACCCGGAACGTCCATCGCCCTCCTCCAGGGCACGTGAGCACTTTGACAGTATGAGGACTCCTCCATCTGAGCCCGAGCAAATTGTATCATATAGTGGACAACATCCTTCGAGGCCGGAAAGTAATCAAGACTTGCCTGCCTCTTCCCCTCCTTCGAGAACGACGCACAGCGGCGGGTGGCTTAAAGCACTAACTAACTGTGTTTGGGGGTTTGTAAACCACAGCTCCTGATAACGTATGCCCAGAGCCAATGTGTAGCTTGCTGATCATGAGGTGATGAGGCACAGCGTGAGAACCATACCCGTCCGTCGCCCATTGCAATCGCGTCTTCGCAGGACCTCAGAGTGACCCTGGCACCTTCTTTGTTCATTTTGCCGCCTTCAACCTGCAACGCTAGACTGCTGAAATGCGACTATGGCTGGAAACGTATGTATTAAAGACGTGCCTGGAGACACATCTCTCCAGATGGACTTGTAATGCCCGCGACTATCATGAAGAGAGGCTGCCCCGCGCCGAGAGGGGTAATTTCATTGATGCCAAAAAACTGGTTTGTAGCCTTCCGCATTGTGAGCACGATGACTTTGCACTCTTGGGGACTACTGAACGAGATGATCTCATCGAAAGATGCTGAAACACAGCTAGGTGCTGACGTGACTAGATGATCCATAACTGAATTTCCTCACGCCCTGTGCCCGCAGTTGGCTGCCATGGAACGGCTACAAAGAAGTTCTGGCCGTCAGCTGAGGTCGAAACTTGAACTTCCTGAGGAGGGGTGTTCTCCGAGTGGTAGAGCTAACGAGCGTTCAAGTTACCTGGGGGGCGTATTCCCAGCGAATCTTGAGGCCTTTGACTTTACCGGGAACCTCCAAGGTACCGCTCCATGAAACTGTTACGCCGAAAATAACTTTAAAATGCCAAAACTACTGGAAGACATCTTTACTCTACCTTGCTCATCAGTCGGATGGTCTCCCGCACTAGACCAGTAGCCTGGCCCCGGCTGCAACGCGCGGGAAGGCTCAAAGCCACTACCATACGTGGAAGTTGCAGATGCATCATTAAATACATAGAAATCTGCTGAAGCTTCCTGAGCCGCACCCCGAGAAATCAGTGACAAAGCCACCCAGACGACAAGCGCTGCTTGTGCAGCAGTTTTCATGATGAACACTGCCAAATCATGCACTTTTGGTACCTTCGCTGTACTCCCGACGATATACCACAGACTACTGCGTTTTCCCGGAGAGTAGGTGAGCCACAGGCTTCACAAGAATGCGACAACTCGAATGCTCTGGACTGCGGCGCTGTACGTACATCTGGCGTGTACATGATTGGGGCCGCCAGCACCACCACGATTTGCCATCACTTAACGTGTTTCAATGAATATTTAAGGTTTTCGGTGCTTAGTGAAGCTAGATAACTTCTATAAAGTAGAGTTTGCTTTATTGGATGCAGCTTCAGCATCCACTAATCGGTCAGTGTTGGATAAAATTACGGGAAGTCGAGTTCGGCTCGCACAAATGTGGGGTTCCCTACTTTTAATACTAAAATTTTGAATATAGGCAAGGTTACATCGTCGTACAAAAAAATCATGATTAAAAAACTATATTCTAATAGGTGCTGCATAATGAAAATTGCAATACAACCCCTGGGGCGTAAACGTGGGACAGCCATCAAATGAATGTGGATTACAGAATCCCTCCGTCATCTGCGTCATCCATATTATCCTCGACATCTTCATCTGCATAGTAATCATGAGCGTAATCATCCCCCCCGAAGTCGTCTTGTTCATCCGCTCCAAACAATTCCTCTGAAGGAACATGTGACACAAAACATTTGAAAAGGCTGGCATGACAAGCCGCAAACATGGGACACAAAGTGCCCTCCTCGATGAATATCATAGCAGCCTTTGCATGGTATCCACAAATTCTCTCCTATCATTCACTTACCTTCGGCACTTGCTTCCGGTTGTGCTGCTGGAGCCTTCTCATCTGCCCCTTTGTTCTCGTTCTCCTTCTGTTCCATTTCTTTCAGTTTGTGGCGTTTTGAATCGGCAGCTGCTCCTCTTCCAGCCACCCTGGACAGGCGGATGAGTCGATTTTGCAGTAGCTCCGTGGGGAAAAACTCGCTACTGCAGTAGGATACAATTGCATCCTTCTGAGCATCGAGGTCGTAGGATCCAGCTAAGTTCAAACTTGAGTAGTTGCGCCCCTCTAACTTGGTGTGGTTCTCGACAATGCAGCACTCTCCTGTGCGCCAGTGATTGGTTAGGAGGCGGTATGTGAGAACAGCATTCGCTGCTTCGTCGTCTAATGGGGGGGCCTGTTCAATGTGCCGATCTGGCGGGTAGATCGGGGGCTCTTCGGTAACTGGGCCTGAAGAGGAGCACAAGCAGTCTCCGTGCTATGAATCAAGTACACCAGAACAAGCTCAACCGAATATGCAGTGTAATTAAACAGGTAGAGATCTGACTGCCTGTCAGCCGGAAGAAGGCCATCCTCTAAGCCCCCACTTGTTATACCAGAACACCCACTATATAGCAACAAAACATCCAGAAAAGTACCTTATAGAACGACACTCACATTGTGAAAAGAGCAGCGAATGTGCTTCTAGAATTTTAAGTCCTTTTAATTGATCTGAGACCCGCACGGTCATTCAACAATGCCTTACCGTGTCTCTCTACCCCATCTCTGACCCATTTCCTCGTGGTGCTGCCACCTGCTCCTCCTCCCCGCCCTCCTCTCATCTTAGATCTCACAAAAGTTTTGTGTGAATACCAACACAGGTATGCAGGTACCGCTCTTCGGGCGTGACCCTTAATGGGAACACCAAGGGCACGGGGAGAAGGGCGATTGCCTCGCTCCTTCGCGGGACCAACTTGAGCGCCACGCTACATATATTTTAGCGCATGAAAAGAATAACAGTAGTTCTGGATGTTTTTCCTCTACAAGTTGCTCGTGGGGCCACTCTGTGCACTGGCGTTGGCTGCATGCAACGATTCATTGTTGCCAATCGAATGAGTCCAAGCCACAAGACGGTTTGCAGCCACATCAGAAATCAAAAATAAAACATATGTTTTCTAATTTATTCAGCTAATGGGTGTGGGCTCTGCCGTCATGAAAATTTATTCTTTACATTGTCTGTGTTGACCCGATCGACAGTGGCATGTAAAGGAAAAGGCGTGGTTAGCCCTTACCCCCATGGCCAGCAAGGCCTCTGATATGCTGGAAAGTACACCTGGAAAGTGGGGTCTGACACGGCTCTCATTTTTAAGTCTAGCGTTGAGGTTTCCTGATATTGCCAGTCGGCCATGAAATCAACTGCAGGTGTTTCCCGGGGCTGCACGCCATTGCAGATTCTGCAGAAAAGCAGGCCAAAGGATGCAGCAAAAGCGCATTCAGGCCTACAGCGTGTGAGTGCGTCCAGAAGTGGGAAAACAGACAAAGTGAAGGAATACATGGAACAAAAGTTTTACGAGCAGTTCATGCCAAAGAGGGATGCGAATTCGAGAATTCGCAAACTGGCACTAGATAAGGATGCCTTGATGGGGATCCAAGGGAACAACAAACAACGGTCACTGGGAAAGAAAGGAGAGTGTCCAACTTCGTCTCACGGTTATAAGTCGCAGAAGAAGACCAAAAAGCGTGCACCGGACAAGACAAAGGCAGTGGGCAACAGACAGAACACGAAAAGCATTAAGGATATTTGCTCTTTGGTAAGGTGCTGTTAGACAACACATAACTGTGAGAGCGAGTTGGCTTCGACCTCATAACTTATTCTTGGCTTTTTTTCAGGGAGGCGGGCCTCTTTGTGTCATTACGGTCTAATCGCGCAAGCAAAAGAACAAATGTGTGCACTTCTGTGTCCCAGGTCCTTTCAGATGTACGCGACCTTTAGAGCCGCAACGACAGGGGGCAAAGGGGGAAGATTCCTATATGCGCAGCGTCAGAGAATATCTGCACAAAAATATTCTCAGGAGGGTTCTGACGAACTGCGCGGCCCATGAAGTGTAGCACAGGATGTATTTCCTTTTGGATTAGACTCCATGACCGAGTGGCACCATAAGAGCATATTAGGTGCTTAAGGGATTCAAGTCACGTGACCTCGTCGCTGCATTCCATGCGCATATAAGCTTGGTGAGATGTGCACTCATCAGCAAGAGCCTTTGTGACACAGCGAACGGTGTAGAAGGCATGTTTTTAAAGACCCCATGCTTCTGCCCTTGGCTGAGTTGGCAAGTAAATTGCCAGTTTCTGGCCACCTGATTTGCGCACAGCTTGATGCAGCGCGTTGGTTTATGTACTGAGAGGGGTGCGGTCTTGGCTGTCTTTCTCAGACAGCTATATAGACTCCAGTCGTGGCCTTTGGCTGGCTGCACCACAGAGGGCCTGCGAGTGTGTGTTCTCGTCCCTCGTTTTGGGGACTGCGGCCGGGGTTTTTCGTTGCATCGGCACTTTTAAACGCTTTTATTTGCACGTAATTTAGTGTACCATGAATTTTGGCTCCATGAAACAGCAGCTGGAGCGTCTGGTCCGCTGTGGGACACAGAGCAAGCGACGGAAAACTATGAGGAGTGGAGAAAGATAGTACTAGTTGGAGACAGCGAATGGGGCTGTGCTTGACGCCCCATGGTCTCTTAGTGGTGGATGGCAGCACCCCAGGACGGTGAAAAAGATGTAACAGAAGCACACCGCAGAGACATGCGGTACTTCTGCCTGCTGTTCCCTTCAGCTGTCAATAAACATGGTAGGCGCGCGGAGAAGCGCTGCGTCTACTTAGAACACCCGGTACAAAAACGAGCACGTCAACACGCGTCACACACCGATTGGGAGGTAGGGGGAGACGTACAGAGAGTCAGGGGAGAAAGCGCCAGCACTGGCGCCTCCGCATGCTCATCCCAGGCGCGCCCAAGAGCAATCCAGGAGCACAACTATAGGGCCTTGGGCTAAAAAAGGGGCCACTTGGTGTACCCGAGCTCCAAACTTGGGGCCCTTATCGCAGAATTCCCCGCGCCTTGAGTTTAAGTAGCGGGGTGGGCCGAGTGGGCATACCCCGTGCAAATTAAAAAATTGGGTGCAGTGGGCTCTTCGCTGGGTTTGTGGAGCATAGCATCTTCTCGTTCTGGAGCTGGCGCGGCCACCATGTGTTCGTGCGTCCAGTATTTGCCGAGAGAGTAATTACGCACAGGAAGAGGAAGGACGAGGCTGGGAAACCGCGTTCTTTCTTTCCTTCTTCCTTCCCAGGGTTGGTTCCCACAAGGTCAGTGCCCCCGGAAAACTCTTCCTGTGCCACCGGAGCCACGTGCAGTCACGACGAGTTGTGTTTTGCTTTTTTCCCGCTCGTCGCGGCTTTTTCTGCTGCAGTTGTAGTTGGGGTTTTGCGTTCTGCCAGGACGGTCTCCATAATTAGGCCCTGCAGCGACGGAATGACCTCGGCATTGGCCAGAGAGGTTGTGTCTCCCAGACTCTGGTCAAGGCAACACAGCTTACGTAAAAGGCGTCTCATGATCTTCCCGCTCTGTGTCTTGGGCAGGCCTGAGGAGAGACAGGTGTAGGCATCGGGCTTGTTGCTCTGGGCACTGCCTGCCGTGTGCTCTATTTGTCGTGCTGTCGAGGGTGTAACATGATGGGCACCGCGATGCGCTAGAAACACGAAACACTGCAAGAGGTATGTTCAATGTGCACAGGATGAACACCGCAAAAGGCTTTTTCTGCTGTGCAGCTGTAGAGGACCTGCAGATAGCGCGACTTCGGGTTGTTGATGACCAAAACAATGATGAGCCAAGAAAAATCAGTGGAAGGCCCTTGAGCAGCACGCCCAACCGTGTATCCGCACTGTCTAGAGTTTGAATTGTCCTGGTGTCGCTGCTGGCTGGCTTACCGGGAGCAATAACAATAAAGTCAGGTGTGGCAATCGGACCGATCTCTTTCCTCACTTGTTTCCTGGCCTCGTCGATCACTCCAGCTGGCGTCTCCCCAGCCTGGAACCGAAGGCAACGGACAAAAGCAGCCATGCGATGAGGCAGTGAAGGCGGCTATTCATTCAGCAGTAGATGGAAGTCGTGGTGTGGGATAGCTCCATTTCTCCTAAGGCGCTTTTTTAACACTCTGGCCCTTACCTTGAGGATGACGAAGCAGAAAATAGCTGTGCCCTTCACCTCGTGTGGGACGCCAACGACAGCCGCCTCCACAATGCGGGGGTGCTGCACCAAAGCGTGCTCGATCTCTGCTGTGCTGAGCCTGTGGCCTGCAAAACGAAGAGACAGGGTGAAGCAGGGGAGGAACAGGGCGTCAGAGGCGAGGGAGGAGGGTCAGGGGAGCTGGGTGAGGCGTGGCCTCCTTTTTGGTGTCTCAGGGTGTAAATGGAACCGCGGGGACGGAAAGCTGGTCTCAAGGCAGACAGAGATCCAGCAGCAGTCATGTGAAAGAGAGACAGAGACAGAGGTATGGCTTGGTGAGGGGGGGCGGTGTTGGAGAGCAACGGAGGAAAGTGCCATGCACGCATCCACATATGTACCTGAGACATTTAGCGTATCGTCAACGCGGCCCGTTATCCAGTAGTGGCCGTCAGCATCCCGATATGCCCCATCTCCTGTGAAATAGTATCCGGGATATGGTTGTAGATACGTGTTCACGAGTCGCTTGTGCGCCCTGTGGACCGTCCGGCACATTCCTGCAAAGCAGCGCGCCAGAAGACGGAAGCACGCTGAAGAAAGAGGCCTACAGGAGAAAACGCACTGGAGGCGGTACGGAGAGGCCTTGTCACAAGCACGTGCAGCACGTGTATCCACGAGGCGGATGGCCTCCACAGCGGGCTTCAAGCGCCGTCGGACAAGACGGTAGCATACAGCGCGTCTTCTTTGAGCGCACCACAAGGGTCGCTCTTCATCAACAGGGCCCGACAACTCATGGCCAGCCGGATCTGCCCTTCTGTGTCAATGCGAACGTACAGGTTCTCCTCTCCCACGCCCTTTTCTCATCCCTTTAGGTTGCGTGTGCAGCCGAAGGGATCTAGTCGCTGCGTCCCACCTGGCCAAGGCCGCTTTAGGCAGAGAACTCCGCAGACTTCATTGCCCTTCTTCTCTTCTCCTGTTTGTGGATCGACAATTGCGGGCTCAATGCCGAAAAATGGGACCATTGCACACCCCGGTTTGGTGATGGTTGCCCCTGGGAAGGGCGCGAGAACGTGTCCTCCAGTTTCTGTCTGCCAGTACGTGTCCACAACAGAGCACTGGCCTTTGCCGATGTTCTCATAGTACCATCGCCAGGCTTCCGGATTGATCGGCTCACCCACGGAGCCGATTACCCTAAGAGTGCTCAGGTCGTACTTCTTGGGCCACTCATCTCCATGCTGCATTAGGGCCCTGCGTCGAACGGGATCGAATCGAGCGACAGAGGCAATCGAAACAATGGAGCCAGGCCCAACAGCCCAGCCACGTGTGCTGCGCTCGATCTATATCGGGATGATCGAGCGATGGGAAGAGGAGACGCGTAGGTCTCCTCTGGTATAAAAGACTCTCAGCTCCATCTGCCAAAGATAGAGAGAAGTGCACTGCGAGAAGGACATGCTGCTGCCCACGAAAAGTGCCCGCTACTAGATACTGGCGTTGCAGCCCGTTAGAGCCACACACACACACACACACACACACTGATGGCCTCCACCCACAGAGGAGGATCCCCTCCAATGCCGCTGCCCATGGGGCCCCCCGACACTACGTCTGCTCCATGCACACTCCTGTGATTGTGCCCTTTGTGCCTTTCTTCGTGCGCCGTGGGGAGCCGCCTCTCCCAAACGGTTACACTACTGCCATGGACCCTCTTGAACTCGTTTATGCAAGGACGCAGTCGCGGCAGGGTCATGGCCGCAGCTGACCTGATGGCGGTGGGAGACGTGTAGAGCTGCGTGATCCTCCACTTCTGCACTAAATCCCAGTACCTAGGCGCGCACAACAAGACGAAAACGTCAGAGAGGCAGCGGCAGGTGTCGAGGCGGCTGCAGCAGTTGGGCAGCACGGCTCAGTGAGGGAAGGATCGACTGCATAGTTCTGCCGAAGTTCCAGCGGCCTCAGTGTCACGACGTATCTACGTATGCATGCAGGACGCATTTATATCGTGAAATATGGCGCCAGCCTCCCCCAAAGCCGACCCTGATGTGGGAAGCAGTATCCGATGACGGACAAGGTGCCTGCAAAGCTCACCTTCCAGGGTGAGGATACGTTGGGATCCCCTGGAAGAGCACCGTAGTGGCCCCATTGCAGAGTGGTCCATAGACGGTGTACGAGTGGCCCGTGATCCAGCCGCAGTCCGCAAGGCAACCAAATGTGTCGCCAGGGTGGTAATCAAAGATGTATTCGTGCGTTAGCGCGGCGTACAACAGATAGCCAGCGATGGTGTGGCAGACACCCTGCAGGGCAGAAGCACGAGAAGGGCAGCGCAGAAGAGTGCAGTGTTGGCGAAGGAGGAGGGAAGAGGGACACAAGAGGGCAAAACGCCACAGGGTAGGGGTAATTACAAATGCCTGGTCTCAGATATCGCTCTCTCCGGCAGGCACACCTTTGGCTTTCCTGTAGAGCCAGAGGTATAGAGGATGAAGAGCAGATCTTCGCTGTCCATAATCTCAAGCGGGCAGTATGGGCGCATCTGCGGAAGAAGATCGTCGCCAGAGAGGTCCCGGCCCTCCACAAAGGAGGAAGGATCTTCTGAGTAAGGCCGCGCAACGGCAAAGGCAGTAAACGGAGGGGCGTCCACACGCAGTCATCCGCTACTGTGGACGGAAAATGTAGGTACACAGAGCAGTGGGGCAAGCACCGCGGGGTCGTTCTGGGTCGGTGCCACTGAAGACCTCGCACGCGGACAGGCAGCCTCGAAAAACGCTAGCACTGTGCTACGACAGGAAGCGACATTCGTACGAGAGCACATAATGTCAGGCCTCACCGGACTTTCTGAAGAGAACTACGTGCTTCACGCAGGAAACGTGTTCTAGGGCCTCGTCGACAACCTTCTTTAGGTGCACCTCTCTGCCACCCCTCGTGCTTTTCGTGGCTGTAATCAACTGGAGAGAGGAGGAAACGCAGGCCGCAAGAGGCATTTGGTAGGAGGAGGACGGGACGGATGGCGAGCTATGGAGGAGCAGCAGGCGAGGCGTCAGGATCACATAAGGACGTTGCAGCCAACGAAGAGTTTTAGGCAAGCACACCGAGAGGCACCAGGGACACGTGCAGCGCTGTGCATTTCTCGGGAAAAACGAACCACTCGGCTGTTGGCATCCTCGAGACGCTCTGCCAAGCTGTTGGCAGAGAGGCCTGCAAAGACCACGCTGCAGGCAGCGGGAGACCACAAACAGGGGCAGGCGGCTGCCGTACATACATAGAGATGGGCAGGCACGAGATCTTCGGGATGTCAAGAATAATGGCAAAATGCCCGCAGGTGAGATGCCAAGAGGTAGAATGCACAGTAAGCGAACGTGCTCGCGCATGCAGCAGTCCAAATGTGCAGGACCCCAAGAGCCGCCTCAGAAGTAGAACGCAGGCTTGCCCGTCACAGACATCCACAGAAGGGGGGCAGCATATTGTGCACTGAAGGAGTCAGCGCTGCCGACGATGGTGTAAAGGAAGAGGATTTGTCAGGGCTATGTCTACCGAAGCTTTCGGCAAAACGGACCTGTGCACCGCGCCGATCCTCGCACATGCCAGCATGGCGTAAACGATTTCTGGCATCATGGGCAGGTAGATTGTCACGATATCCCCTTTTCGCACGTCTAGACTCTTGAGGAGATTCGCAAAACGGCAAACTTGGTCTGCCAGAAGGGAGGAACCAGCAACACGCAGTACATGCGCAATAGCATTCCGCCGACACGAAGCATACAGAGCCGCGAGATGCACTAGAGCCACGATATTTACGAGATGCGCATGGGCACTAAACAAGCATTCCGCACAAGACAGGAGCAGTACGGGGAAGGGTCACCACACCTTGCAGTTCCTTGTATGTGACGACTTGGCTGTCTTTTGAAGTGTCGCCCTCATAAATCAAGGCGATCCTCTGGGGGTATTGTTCAGCCCACCGGTCCACACAATTGTCGCACACCTGCAGAAAGGCAATCGATAGGAGGCCCGCAAACCCCTTAAACATGCAAGACACAGAGCGTCCTTCTCCGTATGAGTGGGTGCTCCTTAGGGGCGGCTTTCCGATCCCTGATTATTCGTGCCTCCTGTTCCTCTGCAGTCCCTAGAGCAGGTAACCTTCGACCCCCTCCCTCGAAAGGTCCCTTCCTATCCCTCGAGCACCCAAGCACCTGCACTTTCGGGCAGCAGTTGCTGCTCCAAGCAGCACGATAAGGCCAGCCGCTTAGCGCAGGAGAAACAGACAAGCATACAGGCAGAGAGCGAGAGAGCGCGTGGATCGTAGACAGACAGGAGCTACCGGGGGAATGGCCTTTTGAATAGGGCCCGAAAGAAAGCAGCGAAAAAGCAGCTGGAATTTCCTTTAAGAGCTCACATTCAGCTTGCCGTTAAGGAACCAAGACATATCCCCGTTTTTCAGGGATCCGTGTTGTGTCTTGGTGAAGGGATGCGACCAGCGCAGCTTCTCGAGGGCTTTCTGGAGGCGGCAGACCGGAGGAGGCGCGACAGGAACACGTGTATATACACCGTAGTGATGCAGCGATTGACTGTAGGGCTGCCATATATTCTTTCCCTTGATGTGCATGCGCCTTCTGTAGAACAAAAGCGTGAGGCGGTGCACAAGAAGGGCGGAGGAAAGGATGGCCATCAAGGCGGGCTAGGCACAATAAGAGCTCGACTCACCTCCCTCCAGAAGTTGTCTGCATCAGTCAAACTGCGCCAGTAAAGATGCTTGTACATGCTCTGTGTAGAACCGCAGGAACGCACATGCGGCAAAGCATAGTTGCTCCCAACGAGCACCCAGACGGCCTAAGGGCTGCCCAAGAAATCTCACGCACACCCCTCCCCTCCAAACGCTACATCCAGCCTCCAAGGAGGTGGCCAACAAAGCCTTGTGGCATGTGGACTAAGAAGGGGTCGCGGAGCAAAAGGAAGATGACAGCTTGATCTACTACGTGGCTGCGCCTTTCCGAGTTCCTATCAACGGCTATCTTCCGGTGCAGACACCAGAGAAGCTTCGAATGGACCGACCGATGAGTAGTGCTGATGCTACAATATCCTGCGTGTTTTCATACCTCTGAAGGCACATTGCACCTGCTGGTGTTCTTTGGCGGGGGCTCGTGCACCTCTTTTACTGGAAAAGAGGAGATGGCCTCATGCGCTCCCTCAAGGTTCAAGTCGCTCCTCTCCACATTGGGGCTGCCCCTGTCCACCACACAGGCCTCGCCGAGGTCTCTATCCCAGGCAGCAGGCATCATGTATCCTTAGATGCGCAGAGGGAGACACCGGCACCCACTAGGCACAACGCGGAAGCGCGTTGAAACGGCGTACGGCGGAAGCAAATCGATGCGTGCCTGATGGAAATCCAGAGGCCGATCGCGGGGCCAGGCGCCCCGCTGGCACCAAGTGGCTCGTATGACGATGGCCTTGCTGAAGAAAGAAGTACACGCCTTCAGGTCGTGCTGCTAGCAAGGCCCTGCGCTGTGCAGATCGCTGCGACGGCCTTAAGGAGTTCGTGCGGCGTCTCGCCCGATGCTTGGAGCGCAATTGAGAAAAAATCAAAGAAAAGGTAGAATTATGTCTGTGGAGGGTGCAGGATAAACGAAAAGAGGCGTGTATCCGGCCACCGTATGCCACCTGGCGCCCGTCCATCCGATCTCGTCATGCGTTTTAGCTCAGAGTATAATGCCCTTGTCTGTAGATAAGTTGCATTCATAAAATGTCCAGACAGAGCATATTTGAAGCTCAAAGTACGAGTCGCGGTACTACCAGTCACTGCCTACTTATTGGCTGTATATTGTACAGACGACGAGGGAAACTGCCGCCTGGCCCCCCCGAGGGATTCGGTGGTCAATAAAGGCGTAGAAAAAAATAAAGAGTGTGCTGCCGATCAAAAGGACCCGTATGAAAGCGTCGATTTCTGTTTTAGGAAAGACTTCATGCGTATTTACTTCTGCATATTCGCTCAGACAGTTGGCAGCCTACGAGATAGGGGAGTAAAACACGGCGGGATTATACCAGAGTACTGGAGGTGTTTCTCCCTGAAGTGGCAATATTTTCGCGTGGTTGCTGTGGCTGTTTACAGGGCCTTAGCAAATTGTGGACGTTGGGGTTGTTGAAAAATTTACATCTATGGACTGTCATCGAAGGGTTATCCAGGTTCCCAAGTTTGTTCGGACTCCCACTTTAGACACTTGCTCCCGTGTCTTAAGCGCGATCTTTCGAGAAACCCACCTAGTGGAGGGTGGATACAGGAGTAAGGTAATGTAAAGAGTTATACAAGACAGCACAGCTGCTTGGGCTTGTCCAAGGTAGCTCCAAGAAGGGGCTCCCCTGATATGGCCCAGAAATAGCCATCAAGGGTCTCCTAGGAAGACTCTTTCGTCAGGATAATAGGACTTGTATGCTTTTGCACAATCTTTGATTAATTATGCGTAAATGTGAAGTAGCTCTTCCTCGGGGAGGCGGGACGAGACTGCATTGGCTCTACACAATGTTCGATCCATGGTGTTCCCTTAAGCCACTAATTTGACACATATTTGCCTGCTTTCATATATTTAGCTGAGGGCCCATAGTTTAGGAACGGAATCATATTTAATCTGCACACCCGGGACGTGTTGACATTTGCTTGGCTTGAATGCCCCGAGGCAGTCAACGTCATGGCCAGAAAAAAGCTCCTCCAGTAGCGGCTTGAGCTATACTTCGGCCATTTCCTCTACACTGCCAACATGCCATTAACGGCTAGTAAAGAATTGACTCTTTGGTGTGGCTATTCGTGTAGAAGCCTATTTATTGCTGTGTAGCGTTTCTCTATACCGTAAGATTAAATGCTGTTTGCGCGTGATTTCGATATGATGTACGGCTACCTGTGAATGATCGGAGTGCACAACAGCGCTCACCCTAGATGCCCTTTCCCCTCATTTCGGCGCCCTGAGAGGCGTGTGCAGGAAAAGGTTCACGCTCTACAATAGACTCAATTTGGGATGCACTGCACTCCACACTGAATGCAAACTTTGTGGAATATTGCTGACTGATTTCACAAAGGAGTCTCTCCCTTCGCGCTCCACTCCGAAAAGAGACAGGTATTCATGAAGCGTTGAGCCCGTAAAGAGAAAGAGAAGGGATGAAATACACATTGCCCAGCAACGAACAAAGTTTCTTGCGAACACGTCCGCTATAATTTCCTGCCGCACTGGCTTTGGAGCCTTAAAATGTGCAAGCCTCCTGATACTTGGGGAAGAATTCCAGTACTCACTGGGTCATCAGTGCCACCACTGCTCAAAGTGCAATTATTGCGTGCCAATACAGTCGTTGCATGCGGCATAATTAATTTCCAGGTCCCAGAGGGCCATGAACAAGGGAATGTACAGACAAGCTTCTCGAGAATGCGTGAGTGTAAATCTGAGAGCAGAGGATACCTGAATAAGAGCAATAACTTGGCACTTACAAGAAATGGCTGCACTTGGAGCTACGCACCCAAGCAGAAGAAAGCACGACGAAAGGACAGGTACCATAAAATGAGAAAAAATAATCCACAGCCACTAATCTTGGGAAATGAAAGTAGCCCCAAGCTGTCCCGCAGGCAACGAGGCGTGCAGTCCCTCCTTCAGCCACTAATGTTGTACGCATCCCTTTTTGCTAGAAACTTAAGTCTGATGTCTCATTGTCGCTCAGTGCTCCTACAATCCAGCACCTGTACAGCTCCCTAAAGGTCGTCCGCCTCCAACGCGGGTCACTTGCCTACACGGCGAAGACCGCCAAAAGTCAGGAAAGCTTTTAATCTACTTTAAAGCCCATTTAGTCAGATATGTCGTCTACAACTTTGGGGCAAAATATTTGGGAGAGAGTCTTACCTCATGAGACTATCACAAATGGTCCCAGCTACCTGACGGGATACTGCTTTGCTTGGTCACCTGGTGCACCTCGGAAGGCCTACCGATCTATCAGAAACAAAGCTTCTGAGTCCAAATACACAGCAGACCGTCCCTGTCGTAGTTACGTGCTTGTTCCTCCTGAGCCTTACTTACAAAAGCACGTGCAACATTTATTTATTCTCTTCTTCCCTCCGCAGCTGCTGGTGGGTGCTGCTTTTAGATCACCAGGTCCACTGCCGTATCCCAGTGAGGCCCTTAGTAAAGATCAGGAACGCGGAGAAATTTCGGTCATCCGACTGTCTAGTGGATCATTTACTCATTCAGCACGGAAACCAAGCTGACTGCCTGGATTTTAGAAGCGTAAAGTGTCGAATATTGCAGAAAAGTACTTATGATACTATCCATTTGCACCTGTATTAGGGTTGTTCACAATACCACATTATGGCCCATATGTAGACAGGTCAGAACAGGCTTGCCAAAAGGCACTGTTAAACTTCAGCCCCCTATCCGCAATGAT
>NW_020312186.1:0-50972 GCF_002999335.1 Cyclospora cayetanensis | reverse complement strand
ACTATTAGCGTAGGAACGGCCGGAATGGGCAAGGATGAAAGAGGAGGAGTTAGCGGCTGTGCTAAATGATGACTAGCTGCCAGTAGGGTGACCACTTGCTGGCTGATCAGCGAACCGTATCGAGCTAGTTGCTGATTCATTCTCAAGTTATGTGTTGTGAGATTTGAAGCAGCCACAGCGTAAAGGGGATACTGAGCAGTGGTTGAAAAGGTTGTTGTAGAAAGCAAAGTGCAGGAATCGACCGAGGCTGTCAAGCATATGCTGGTGCTGGTTCGGAGAGAGGAAGGAAGGTGGCCCATGTGCATTAACGTGAAGCTCCTGACCAGGATCGCTGTGGGGCGGAGATCTCCTATGTTATGCCTAATATCAGAAAGTTGCTTGGTAGTCTACACTGATATGTAGTCCAGTCGATATTCAAATTTATTGACGACTTCTTACAAACTCCTGTTCACCCTGGCGACAGGCACAAAGGCAGTGTTTCAGACTCACAGTGGCGAACGCGTGTATACCTGTGGGAACTTTTGATTTGTTCATACCACAACTGCGTTTCAGCGGCAGGAATTCGGTCCTGTGTTGGCCTCGTCAAGGACGGCGGAATGGCTGCTCACATAAAGATGTTTTAGTGTTCGACCAGAATATTGTAAAGCACCTGCAGCATCCTCGGCTGGCGCTTCAGTTGTTGCGAGTTCAACGGTGGAGCGTAATGGGGCGCACATGTTTTTTTATTCATGCGGACAACTGTGTTTCTGGGATTCCATGTTCCGATTACAGACCTGGCCAAGATTGGATAGAAATTAAAGCAAGCAAACCGTGGTGTTTCCCTGTGCGCAGCCACATGGGGGGTGAGAAGTTCTTCAGGCTGGCATTCAAATGACCAAAATTTCATTCCTGAGTTTGCTCGGATCGCTGCCCCTTTGGCTCATCTATTTGAGACAACGCAAGGACGCTTATTGGCCGTCTTCCAACCCTCTGATACTCCAACTAGCCGAAGATGATGGTTGTTTTTCCTGATAACCCATGCTAGTGACGTAGCAGTGGAGCTCATTATTTCCCAAATGATATGGCTAGGGAAGTTCACTGCCGGCGGTAAAGCGTATGGATGGCATCAACGTTGTTGCCTACAGAATCAGCAAATAATCCCATTTCGTCCCTTGCCTCCGCTGTGTCTCGGCTCAGAAAGTTTCGCAATTATGCTCAGCTCATCCCTAAAAACGTTTTCGGCTCCTCGCTAATATCATTATGGTCAAGCATTCGAAGCGCGTTAGTGTGTTATGGAGTGCCATGATGACCCGCCTCCATATTGACGATAACATGACAAGTGCGAACCATCCAGAGGCAGATGGGCAGATAGAGCGTGCAAACTGCATTCTCCTACAGTACTTGCTACCCTCTGCGGAAACCAATCCAATTTCTTGGCTTTAGTTGTACCCTCATCTTGAAGAAGTTTATAAGGGGACAGGGCAACCGTCTACCCATAGTTTTAATGTCTTCCTTGTTTACGGTGAGAAACCCCTCTTAATCCGGAGTTGGATTTGGTGGCCCGAGGTCAGCAGACACACTTAACGGCAAAGGGATCCAAACAGCAGCTGCCTCTAGAATGCATACGCGAAATAGAAGAGAGGCAATGGGGAAATTAGTATACGCAGAGTTTTGCTATATGTTTGAGGGGAGTATAATCAGTTCTGATGAGTTGGAAGGTTTTATGAGCTGCCCGGGCCGCTGACCTGACAAAGAAGTTGGCAGCCAGATGGCTAGGACAGTTTGCGTTCCTCTTATCAATCAATGCTGCTTATTCCATCGAATACCCCAAAAGCTGGACAACAAAGAAATCTCGGAGACCCCTCGAATAATTTGTGAACTTTTCTGCGCAAGCTTGTGACCTGCGGAGGCGAATGATCCACAGAAAAACGTAGAAGTACTGAATTCTAGTACTAGTGAATGCCCAAGATACCGTGTATCGGAGTTTCTAGTGTCGTGGTGTGGAGAACGTTAGCTCCAGTGTATGGCAGGGGAGCCCTTGCAGTTTTCGTTGCCAACGGGAGAATCAGCGGCTCTGTTTGGATTATGAACTAGTCGCCATGGAGCACACTCCTGGGGCGTTTTAGTATTTTTTTTCCTGAGTGCATGCTCTGGTGGGAATAGCGACACGCATGCATGTGTATTGCTTGAAATGTTACTGGCCACTATCAAAAGCCAGCACTAGAGTATAGCATATGTACAGCGCTACCATGTGCGTCCCACTGATATTCTTTCCTACCCCTCTTTTGGGGCACGTTTCAATCGACTATGCTGCATGCTCACACCACATTTGCACGCACGCATTGCTCTATGGGGCGCGGTGGTACTGCTACGCTGGTGTCTAAATTGATTCCTTTTACACACTTTACTTGTCCTCTGCTATCTTGTAGCAAGAGGCTCACATGTTTGAGCGATGCGAAGATAGCGACCCATCATGCTGTCCTGTTCTTGCTGGTTTGGTTCTCCGTTCACAGTTGACCAGTGTTTGTGCCTTTCTCCTATTCATTCCATCTTTCCGGATGGTGAACCCTTTTTCTCATGTTGCAGCACTCTTAACGTTTATGCCAGCCTGGCGAGTGTCGATACGATGCAGAGTCTACAAAAGGACGCAGTGTTGTGTCCATCTCCGCGAGATGCTATGTGCAACTAGCTGTGGCTACTCGAAGTACTTTGCGGGTGCAGCCAGTTGCATGCTAGCTGTCCTTTTCCCCAGACGCTAGAATCCCTAGGAAAGAGATAGAGACCAGAGGTAGGCTATTTTGGGAGAAGACTCAAAATCTATTACGGTTCTTTCGACTCTGGAGCCTAAGGAGACTAAAAAGGGAGCACTATTGTAGGGAGAGGAGGAAACTATTTTGGATGAACACACAGTAAACTTGTGGTACGATTTGCGTTGAATCTGGAGCTAGGAAAAGTCTCCTCACGGAGATTCGTTCATGGCGCTCTACCAGGAAGATGACGGCGACCACACTCTAAAATCATTGCAGCAACTGCTGCTGTAGTCGCTGGTACTGCCCGTAGGATATATCAATCGCAGCAGTCCTCGGATGGGTCAGCTTCTACAGTTTTCTTTGTACATTCGCTGACTCGGTTACGCAGTGCAACCCAAAACCCATATTAGTCATGGAACTGCACCTTTTCCAAGTTACCTGCAGAAGCGCATTCGCCACGGTCAAGGCTGCGGCGACGAAAATAATGATGTCCAGCCGCCTCGGGAGAAGCACTGAATATGAAACGAATAAGAGTCGATGCGGATTTCTATGCAATGAATAACGAGGGAGACGAAAACACGAAAAACAGCACAAGCACAGTAGTGCCAGGGTAAAACCAGAATATGCACGACATATGAATGCGAGTGGGATCCTTGAAAAGCTCCCCATACTATACAAATGGCTACACGAGAACCTCCGTCTCACAGTGTCCGGATACACGATGTCAAATAAGAGGCAAAACGCACACACTGAATGCGAAGACGCAACTCAGCCGACTTCAGGGCCCAGGGATCGAAAACAATGGCCCTACAGGTAAATTTAGCTCCAGGCCGGCCATGAAGATGGTTCCTCTACACTCAGGTTCGGCCCCCACGGCGAAGGCAGTAGGCTGGACGAAAGAATTCATTTTCGTGTGGATGCTTAACGGTCGGCTGTGAGACATACGACGCCCCGTTGAAGTTATATGTGCTTTCCGCTTGCATCCTAACCCTTGTCTTAGGGTTTTTTGCGGTCCTTAAAAAACGAGCTCAGGCGGCTTTTCCTTTTAGACTTTGCCTTTTCACTAGAGGGCGCCTTTCCACTGTCAGCGGTGTCTTTTTGGCCCTCATAACCGCCTGAGGGGCTTTTCCCTTCAGCAGCGCCTTTCTGGGACGCTTCTGGTGAACTTTTGAAGGGTGTACCTGGTGACTCTGTCGGAAAGTCAGTTGAATGTGGGGGTTTGTAGCTCGAATCCAAGCTTTCATGGGCAGGAGAGTGCAAGGCCTCACCCGCAGCACTTTTTTCTAGATCAGCCCACTCTTCCACCCCTTCGTCACCACCAGCCTCAGCAATAGCGTCTAAGAGAGAACCAACAGAGCCGAACGGGTCTTCAAGTGGTCCCCCTACCTCTTCTAACGGCTCTACAGGCGTGTATTTGGTCAAGGCGGATGAGGTAAGTTCAGGATGCGATAGCAGCACTTCTTGTTTTGCGGCACCGTACTGGGTCAAGAGAGATACACTGCTCCCCGGGAGGGTCCATGAAGACAATGTTGGCGAAGCGATGCCAGGATAATCGAATTGAGTTGAGCCCGCCTCATGCAACGAAGTTGTTGACTTGGAAACGAGACTATCCTCAAAATCGTCAAGAGAGCCCATCGCCAGAGTACTGCTCGCCTTGCTTTTCCCGAGTTTCCCCTTCTGGCTCTTCTGGAGACTCCATGATGATACGGTCCTCTTGAGCTTGCTAAATGATCCGCTACGTTTGAGCTTGTGTGCTTTCACTGATGCATCACTCTGAGGCTTGAGGAGCAGTGGCGGAGGTGTAGTCATGAGTATGGAAGCACCTGCGTCTTTGATGGTCCTGGAAAGATCCTTCAATTGTTCATAAGTTGCCCCGAGAGTGCGAAGATAGAGCTCCACCGAAATCGCCTTGCTGGTGGCTTCACCTCGCTTCTCTTCAGCTTTCCAGACAGCTTGCTTAAGCACTAGCAACTCGCTCTCTTCTTTGGGACCTGCAGACGCCAACTTCTCCTTGGCTTCTGCTACCGCTTTCAGTTGTGCTTTCAGATAGGACTGCCATCTTTGAGCAAGAGCCCCTAATTCAGTCTTCACTATCTTGCTAGCAGATCCCCTTAGTTCTGCCAAGGCATTAAGTCTATCCTTTACTCCATGTGGGAGTTCGCTGGCATCAAAGAGCACTTGCAGTGATTCGACATGCTTTTCAACGTCTGGTAAGAGCAGGTTGAGCTTTTGAGTCGAATAAAGCATAGAACGCTCGATATCAGTAAGCTTCTCTTTCACCAGCTCTTCCAGAGCTGTCTGATTTAATCCCTTTATGGCCGCTTCCAGCTTATTCAGCTCCGCGCGGAGCGTCAAGGTGCGTCTTTCAATTCCTCCGAGCCATATGCCAACTAGGACCTTCTGCAGCTTGTCAAACTCGGTTGTGGCTTCTTTCAGTGCTGTTTCAAATGCTTCGCGCTTAGCCTTGCTGGCAATGCTTTCCGGTAACAGGTGATGGGCTTCGGTGATGAGCTTTGCCGTTTCGAGATATAGACTCTCCAGCTGAGCTGGATGTTGGGGTTCATCCTTCTTTTCCAATGCATCCCGCACTTTTTTACAAGCAGTCTCCAGATGCTGTGTACACTGCCCAGTTGCAGCTTCAATTGCAGCGGGCACATCCAGAGACCAGAGCTTCTTCCTTCGGTGCCCTGCGGATATTTTCTCGTGCACCTCCAGTGCCACCATGGAGCTTGTTACCGCAGTAATGTCTGTCTGCAGCTGTTGATGGCCTCTCCGAACCTTCATTGCGTGTTCTTCCATGCCCAATCGCACCAAGGCGGTTACTAGCGTCGTTGCCTGGCGTACTGCCTCTGTGGCACTGGCTCTCAGACACCAGAATTTGCTCAGGTGGCTTCTTGACTTACATTTTCGTAAATCGCTTCCGAATCCTGCCATTTCCTGCAGTGACGATTCCGAGATTTGAACGAGTGCATCCCGCACCTGTACTTCGGGGAGGCCTGGAGGCTGCGGGGGTCCCCAAAGAACCGTGTCGGCTGCAGCAAGAGCTTCAGCGGCTCCCAAAGATATCTTCACATTATTACAATGTTTCGCAGCCAATTTAATCCATGCAAGGGTTGATTGATGCGGCGAATAACCTGCAGGGGCCATCGCCCCCAGTTTCTCGAGGGCCGCATCCCGATACTTCTCCAACAGTTGTTCATCTCCAGCGATATCTTTTTGCAGCAAGATAATAGACTCTGTCAGAGGAGCCCCTTCAGCTAGTTCGCTTAATTGCTTTTCTAATTCCTCTTTGTCTTCCTGTACACTTAATGCAAAGCCATCGGCGGCCACACGCGCATCGTAAGCATCTTTCATGAGTTTTTCGAGGTGCTCTTTCGCATGGTCGATGTGGGCTACTTCTTCCGAGGTGAGACCTTTTAAGGCTGTGGCTGTGACGGATAATACTTCCTTCTGCTGGAGCAAATCGGCAGGCAAAGGTGCGGGCTCTGGGGTAGGGGACATGCAAATATGATCACCACCCTCCGCCAGGGCCCGCGTGAAGCGGCGGTTCCAAAGGGAAGTCAACTTGATGGAACAGTGAATGATTAGAAATAGTAGTGCTCCCACGGCCACGATCGACAGCATCGCCCGTTGGGTATAACGGCCTACAGAACCCGACGGGCTCCTTTCTTTCCCTTGTTGACGTGTAGACGCATCGAACATGGATCCCCATAGTTCAGGCGACGGGAAATGCTGAGTCAGGACGTAATAAGGGTCAGCAATCGTTCCTTTCCCAGCCCAATGAGTCGCGGTGCAGCAGCCGTGAAGGAGACCCACCCAGGCAATGACAGCGATGCATCCGCGCCGCATTCTTCCGGCGATCCGCTATCATTTACAACCCGAAATCACAGAAAAAAAAACCATTGATTACATCAACGGCAGGCACGAACCTCGCTCAATAGCATTCGCCAACTCAGAACATGGGCGCATGTCTAGGTCACTGCCTGTCTGTCGAAGAAAACAGGGTGGAGTAGTGATTGCCGACACTTCTCCCCAACTGCTCCTTGGGTTAGAATTGCCTCTACTTCGGACACATAGGTAAAACCTATGGAAGCCCAATTGTATCGGTTATTGTTCGAAGTGAGTCGGCATCAAGCATTGGAATTTCACGTGAAGCCCCAATACTCCAGGCCGGTGCGGTGGCCAGATCCAGCATCTTTCCTCGGACGTTCCTGCTGGTACGCTCCCGCTTCGAAAGGAGCTAAGTTCCCACGAAAATCTAGTTTGTACTATAAGTAGAAGTGCATTCTGTTGCACCTTTACTGCCTTCGAATCGCATGTGCGAACCACCATGCAAGATGCTGTTCGGCCCCTTCCCTGTGGTACCTACCGGCAGCTTACACTTGAATTTCCTGCTGCACGAGTTATAGTTGATCGAAAATTACGAAATCATTGATAGTTGGCTTGTTATTCGTATGCCTCATGTGTGGTGGGGTAGCATAAGGCCGGTGGAACAAAAAGCAACGTCGTGTATGCGTCCTGTAACAGTCCACATGATGTCTCCGCAGGCAGATATCACCAGAGCCAATACAAATCGTAGAAAGCTTTTGAGTGCTCCACAAGGATCACCCTTGCCTCCCCCTGCCCGCACCCCTCGAAGTTTCCTCCATGAGGGAAAAGGGACCGCTGGGTTGCACGTAGGTGCACCCCTGATGGAATCCCGGCATTCACATCTAGTTGTATAGTGCGTCGAGCGCACATGGACACCACGCTGTGTCGTCGTCTATCGACCTAATAGTGTGCTTCAATAAACAATAGGTTCAATGAGAGAAACCATTTAGCCAATTAATTACGCATTATTAGTCAAATATAACTACTGTAGTAGCAACTGTTGAAGCTTAGCGCAGCCCGCTACATCTTCCCCGATGCTTCAAATCACAAGCCCTTGTGTTCCTTACCTGTACATCGATGCTCAATGCATGCAAGACGGCGGAAGAGTATTGGCCCTATCGCCACTCCCCGAGCTACCGGAAACGCGAAAACGGTGTAAATCGAAACGAGAAAATTGAACACAAGAAAGAGACATACACTGGCCAACTACGAATGAGGGACCGAATCAGCGATACCGCGGCGGCATGATGGGTTGCTATCTTCGCATCGCTCAAACATGTGAGCCTCTTGCTACAAGATAGCAGAAGACAAGTAAAATGGTGAAAGGAATCAATTCAGACACCAGCGTAGCAGTACCGCCGCGCCCCATCGAGCAATGCGTGCATGCAAATGTGGTGTGAGCATGCAGCATAGTCGATTGCAACGTGCCCCAAAAGAGGGGTAGGAAAGAATATCAGTGCAGCATACAGGACACTGCCTGTCCACGCATTTTAGTTCAGAGGGCACGCCTTGAGATGTTACCCGTGAACGCTTCAAGCAATACACATGCATGCGTGTCGCTATTCCCACCAGAGCATGCACTCAGGAAAAAAATTAGTAAAACGCCCCAGGAGTGTACTCCATGGCGACTAGTTCATAATCCAAACAGAGCCGCTAATTCTCCCGCCGGCAGCGAAAACTGCAAGGGCTCCCTTGCCATACACTGGAGCTAACGTTCTCCACACCACGACACTAGAAACTCCGATACACGGTATCTTGGGCATTCACTAGTACTAGAATTCAGTACTTCTACGTTTCCCTGTGGATCATTCGCCTCCGCAGGTCACAAGCTTGCGCAGAAAAGTTCACAAATTATTCGAGGGGTTTCCGAGATTTCTTTGTTGTCCAGCTTTTGGGGTATTCGATAGAATAAGGAACATTAAATGATAAGCCGAACGCAAACTGTCCTAGCCATCTGGCTGCCAGCTTCCTTGCCAGGTTAGCGGCCGGCACAGCTCATAAAACCTGCCGACTTCCCTGGACCGCATGTGCGCCCTCCAAACGCACAGCAGAACATTGTGTACACTAATTCCGTCCTTTTCTCTCTTCTATTTCGCGTATGCATTCTAGAGGCAGCTGCTGTTTGGATCCCTTTGCCGTTAAGTGTGGCTGCTGACCTCGGGCCACCAAATCCAATCCCGGATGGTGAGGAGCTTCTCAACGTAAAGTAGGAATGCGTTGGAGCAAGAAGAGAAATGCAGGGCTATATTATGAGCCCACTCAGCATTTAGATGAAATTCAAGGAAAACAATTGAATTTTCGTGAGCATAGGAAAGCAAATACTGCAGAAGAATGCAGTTCGCAAGATCTATCTGCCCGTCTGCTACAGGGCACTTCGCAGTCGCGGCGTTATTATCAGTGTGTAGACGGGTCATAATGATACACCTAAACGCACTGATGCACTATGCATGTCTATCCACATTGGAGCCTTTGGATATTATGTGCAGCTTCCAGAAATGAGCAAATAATAATTGAAGAGCTTCCTGAGCGGTCACGCAGCCGAGGCAAGGGTTGAAACGGACGCATTTTCTGAATCTGTAAACGGCGTATAGGCTATCCTAGCCCTTGACCGATCAAAGATCAACAAAAATGTGCATATTCAGAGTAGGCCAAATCCCTCGAAGACAGTAGGGCTTCGGCAAAGTACAGATTGAGGAGAGGCGCGCTACATCAGCCACTAGCAATCCAGACATGACTTTACAGACTCCTCTGCTGCCGAATACATCTCAGGCCGCCAAGAAAGCCCCTTTGCTGCAGTGTTAATAAAAGCGACGCTCGAAATCATCTGCTCTTGTGCATCGCACTAACCAGTACTGCGTACTAACGCCGGAATGTACAAGCGATGTGTTCTCCATGTCTTGAACCACAGCACGTCATCCTCACCATGGTAGTGCTTCACCCTTTTAGCATTCTGGGTTCTGATGACAGTTAAGGCTGCATGGTTGTTAAAAGAACCAAGGTCTATACAATATCAACCGTGTTTCACCACGGAGCAAAAGGGGGCCGCTGCATAATGATGAATCGCTGGGGCTTTGCGAGAACGCATGGGCAACCATGTTTGTGACGCCTTTGTCATACGTTACTGTAAAATCATCTTCCAGAAGGCACCCAATCCAGCAGACCACTCTAGCTTTATCAAAGCCCTGAAAGCTTCTGCTTAGATACCTGAATGACTGATACTCGGTCTGGACAGTCAACCGACGCCCATAAATAGTGCCAGCATATTTCGATCTATACCACGCTGCATAAAGTTCCTTTTCCTGTACTTGATTATGCTGCTGGTTTGGGTAAAGTGATGGTGTAGGGAGTTATTTGAATATTTGGGTAACTCGTAGCCTGTTAGGAGCCAATGAGACTCACCGCTACTTTACGACCATTGGCTTTTAGGACAAAAAAAAGTGACACTCACACTCGGCCATCGCGGTTGACGAAGGAGTGATACGACAGTCAATACGCGTCCTTGTTTCGGCATCAGCTCCTCTGTCCAAAAGCGCAACGTGAAGTTATGAAGTGGATCAGCATCGATCCGGGCAAACAGTGGAATCCACAGAGTGTATCAGATTGTTGCGGATAATTGATGGCTTCAATTTTTGCGAGATCTGGCTCAACTTTTGCAGCCTAACCACGAAATCCCAGAAGTACAAATGTGCTAATGATACGCAAATACCTGCGCATTCCATGTTCTACTGCTTGTCCCACAACAGCTGAAGCGCACGCCCAAGGCGCTGCAGGTGCTTTCGAACGTTCTTTGGCTTAACAATACAACGTACTGCGTGTAGACAGACGTTCAGCAGTCCGTAATAGGCTTGTTGAAGTGCTGACTTATCTGCCGTTGCAGTTTTGCCAGGGTATTGCAAAGTCCGAACGGCACATAGCATACTCGAATGCGCACAAGCCAGTGTGGGACGCTCTTTCAGTCGATCCGCAGGACGAAAGGGAATTTGCAAAAAGGAGTCTGAAAGTCATGCCATGACTTGCATTGATTCATGTAGTCTGTCGAGCTGTTTTCCAATGTGATGCAGAGATAAATTCATGATTCAGAGCGGTCTTGTTCAGGCGCTTGAATGTAACGCACATCAGCCACCTTTTGTCCTTTTCTGGAGCCAGCAACGGGATTTTCTGAAAGGCCCTGCGAGATTCCTGTACTTTGCCTTTTCCAACACACTATTCGGCCGCTGCTTAATACCTTCGTCACGCTGTGAATGCTTCCAATCTCGAAGAATATTAGCTTGGGAGTGAATCGAAGAATAGCCGATACAATTCGCTGGACAGCCAGTAGGTGGTCAGCCAGCTGGGAGCTCGTCATCATTTAACCCATCCGCAGATCTGTACTGCATGCTTGCCTATTCCGACTTTTTTCAAGCTAGTAGATAAAGCGAACCCCCTAATGACAAACTATTCGTGGAGCCACTGAAGCAACATGCATGTGCGAAACCCCGATTCGTGCTGCGCTGCTGAGCCTCTGCGGATTCCGTTTCATCTTTTTGAAGCACTGGTTCTACCCCGTTCCCCATGCGGGAACTGAGCGTCGTTGAGGAGACCGGAAGCTCTTTTTTTTCTAGCGCTTCCTGGCCCACTAACTTCCACAGCGCGCAGTTCTAGCATGCGTGCCTTCCATCGGGCCATTCATGCCATACTAGTTGCACGGGTCCAAAAAACAAGTCGTTGACCATGCTGATAGAATTAGATTTCGACTTCAAGTGTCAACTAACGAGGAGAGCCTTGTCGACCCTCGGGTTAAGCCGCCCGTCAGCAAGCCTGAGTCTACTGCACTGCACTAACGGGTAAGCAGGAAGAGCGCAAATCTGCAACATCACTCAACGAATCTACTTTTCTCCGTTGCCAAGCAAGCTTATTGATTTTATCATTAATTTAAGCTTGCAGAAGCGCAGAATTGATTTACGGCGGCTCCCAAACTGCTGCTCTACTTTCTGGGGCGCCCTGCACTGCGCCTCCGCCTGCGAGGAGGCTTGTTATTTTCCTTATCCGCCTCCTTTGCTCGCCAAGCAACCTGCTTCCCTTTAATCCAGTCCTATTGCTTGAGTTCTTCTGCCGTTGGCAAAGCCTGGCCGCTCCTTGTGTTAAGCCACCTATCAGCAAGCCTAAGTCTGGGAATCTGTGGGAGCTGTGTTAAAAGGCCGTAGCCTGCAGTCTAAGATGCACGAGATTGAGACCAGACGAAACACGTACCCCAATAAACTTCAAACAATCGCACACCAAATCGCTTGCTTCCGTTGTGCGAAATAGGTTTGTAGGTTTTAAGGCCTTCGCTGCTGCTGTGTGCTTCCCAATCCACTTGAACTCCGCCTCCTGTCTTCGTGTCCTTTACTAGGGGGCCTTGCATACAGACAAACGCAGGCCCCAAGACCATACGGCAGAATTTTAAGGAATCGAGTGACTGCTTTACTTTGGTGTAGTTGTCGAGCTCTTCTGACCACATTTCGATAGCCTTGATCTTCAACGAACTATCGGCATCCCGTCCGCTGCCACCCCGAGATCAAGGTGCTCAATTAAAGACTTACCCGAAACACAAGTTATAAACCTAGAATATAATTTATGGGTCCCCATAGCTTGCAACTCTTTGTCCAACAACTGAGGTAAGAAGCCTTGTCCTTACCGTAGATCAGACGTCGCTAAGGTAGACGATGACTCGTCTGTGATTGGTCTACTCCCATCACCGACTAACCCGGTTCAAAGGCCCGGAAAATTGCAAATGTACTTGGAGACTTGACCCATGCTGCATGTAGCCTGAATGCCTGTCCCTGACGTAAACCCCAACGACAGTTCACCCTCCACATAGCTGTAGGTAGTGACGTGCTACTCAGCCCCAGAGCCCCTCCTATTGAAGTGAGGACTGCTAAAGGAGTGACAGGTGCAATTCCCAAGGAAATCGTCAGTAATTATCCATTTATTCCTCATCCTATATCCCTCATCAGTCATCCGATATAATAACGTCATTCTTTTGTACACTTTGAAGTGCTTGGCTTGCTGAAATACTGCTCGCACGACTCCGTGCTTGTGGGGCACCCACTCTCGATCCCAAAACAGCCTACTCTGGTGTCTGGCGAGCTTCGCCAATGCGCAGTTCGCTTGCTTGTCCTGAGAGTGTACAAACAAGGCATAAGCTAATTATTGCCTCGCAGAAAAACGGTCCAAACAATTCAGAGCGTATGGCCTATGCCATCCCCTCAGGTATATGATCCCCACAGCCCGCTTAACGCTTTACAAGCAGCCTGCCGAGTGTCATCACTCACTAAATTTCCAGCCACTTAGACCTGATGCACTGGTTCCAACAAGCTCTGATTTTTTCGACTACCTATGCTGAAGAAAGCTTACAGCCGTACACCGCACACGCAGGCATTGCTTGAAGCGTTCGTATTAGCAACGACCCCCTTCGCGGTCTTTATTTAAAGATAACCACATGCGTTTAACTTCCAGTGAAAATCGTAAACTATTGCTCTAACTTACAATGGTGCGAAGTATACTTCGCGAATTCCGTACATGGGCCTCCATCGGTAGCAGTAGGACGAAGAAGAGCGCCACGAAAGAACGGAGAGCTTGACAGTCTTGCGTATCATTCCAATTTTGACAGACAGGACTCCCAAAGGAGGCCATCCTTTAAACTCTCCTTCGAGATTGCAGTTAAACTTGCCACCGTATTGAAAAACTAACTAGAGCCTCTAGTGATGTAGGATAGAAACATATAATTCATCATTGCTCTGAAGTGTCCTGGGGCTCGCAGCCAGAATATCATGGCACGGAACTCACATCGGTTCAACACAGGTGTGAAATGAAGCTTTATATTGACCTTATCTTGTCCTGATCGATGTCTGTCGCCGTGAGTATCTGAGCACCGTTCAGTATGTCTAGCACCTGCTGAATTGTGGGCAACCGGTATTTGGGGTAATCGCTATCGCATTGAAATATCTTTTGTGAGTTACCATATCGTATTGCTACTTGTCCAAGGCGTCGTTACTCCTGGCCTCGGCAATGGATGAGGCGGCGGCAAGACAAGGAAAATGCCTCCACTTTTTGTCCTTCACATCCAGGAGGATGATTCTCTTTGCCTCTAGCTCATCCCCGCTCTGGCGATGCATACCCCTTGGTATCTTGCCCGGCATTGAAATGATAGTGTGTTGTTATCACTCTCATACGGTAGGCTGCGGGTTTGGCCCATAATTAGGTGATAGGGCAGACACCTCGTGCCCTCTAGTCGCTCTGAACAGTGCATTCACGCACCCACTAGCACTTTTACGAAAAGACAGTAGCTAACTCCACTAGTCACCGTTGCTGTATAGACCTCAGGAGTTTCTACCTTTTCCGTAAGCTCCTTGGCGCTTTCTTCCAGTTGTATGTCGTACGGACGTCTTAGAGATCGGAAACCCAGGCGCGCTCGGCACCATCATATTCCGAAGAAGAGTCATTTCCTACGGCTGCGGCAGGCCAGATGTTCAGCTCAGGTCATTACTATTCCTCTAATCTCTTCAGTTGCTGCTTCTGAAATTAGTTATTTTACTGGCACAAGCTTTCTGCGGCTATTGAAGACCTTGCACGACTTATTCCCAAGCATAAGAGTATCCTCCCCTGCTGAGCGCTCATCCGTTTAACGTCCTCTACCATATGGAGCTTTTCTAAAGCTGCCGTTCTGTAGCATGCTGATTGCACGTCTTGGAGGGCATCAACTACCGCCTAGCGTATCATGGTGCCGTGCAGGTCTCCCCAAACAGGCCACTGAGTCACGCCACCATTCTCAACATGCAGCCTCTGCTCCCTACGTTCCCAGACAGCTCGTTCCCGCCACAGCAAGTGAACAATGAGGGTCACTCTGTTAAGTGTTTGGACAGCGAGGAAGCTGTGACGGCTCTAGATGCCTCGTACTCAGAACATAACAGCATCAGCAGCAAGAGACACAACAAAGCCACTTTAGACATGGCTTGCAAGTGAATGACGGGGTAGAGCTCGATGGATTTCGCAGCCAACTCTACAACTAGGCGTGTTCAAAGAGTAGAATTCCTAGCCTCTGTGCCTGCCAAAGCTTAAATTGCTTGCCCGTTCACTCCGGCATGCAGCACCGACGCGCACCCTGGCCACCAAAAGCAAGCGATTGCCTGACAACTGCTGCAGCGCATTACCATCAAGATTTAGGTCCAAGTTTCTCTTCCTGTGTTTGCATCCTGGAACTTGCTCTGCGAAATACAAAGCTTCAACTTCTTGCGGTGTGCTCCTCGATGCAGGTCGGTAATACCAGTCTCGTCAAACTCCTTATCGTGCTCTCAAGATCCGCCCGATTGCGCCTTTCCACGTCCCCCTCTTCGCTTGCATCTTGCTTTGGCCTATTATGGTATATCTCCGGTTCATCGTAGTGCCTTGCCTCCGCCTCATTCCAACACAAATGTTTTTTCTCCTTGGGCAGTGTTTTGTTCCGGTTGGCAGCTTCACTTCTCGTGTATGTGTTCTGATTAAGTCAATCTCTCTTCTCCAAGATTGCTCCTCCATAAATGATCTTAACTGTCTCCTCCTCAGAAGCTGTCTTACCCATACGTTGTCTCCCCCTACCTTGTATCAGAATTTGCTCCTTTTCCTCCATGGTGCTGGTCTGTGCCGTATGTGCGCGAACTGCTGCGACAGCTTTGAAGAACTCGAGGTCTTGCCTCGAGCAGCGTTGTCGGAGGTGGCTTGCCGTGATGTCTGTTGTGGGTTGCCTCTTACTTTTTTGTCCAACCATGGGCTCACCTTACGCCGCCTTTTTCGGACTGACTTTACTTCGCAAAGTGTTAGCACAGATCACGGGCGTCTACGAACTGCGTAGATCTGGCAGCTAACTTAGCTGTTTCGGTGCTAATTTTATCGCTTGCTTAATTCTTCTGTGGCTTGGCTCGTGTTCTTCTCGACCAGCGCGCTCTACGGCTAGTTCTCCTTTGCTTCGTCGTGTGGGCTCCAGGTTGCGGCTGGGGATGTTCAAGCCCAGAATGTCTTGCAACCATTACAGCCTCTGCGCGTGTCGGGTGATTTATTAGACGCTTAAGATGCTCCACATGCATCTACACGAGAGACTGTCTGCTTTCGAGTTTTCCTTTTGCGTTGCTGGCTTATACCCCACCCGTCAATAGGCCATAATGCATCGCTGACTCGGTTTTGCTTGTAGTGAACTAACACTGCAATAGTGCCTCCGTCTATTTTCTCCACACTTTGAAGGGCACTTGAAGCATTATCACTTTCAGTATTAATGGTCATGCGAAGTGATACTTATAGAACTCTTTTGGAACGATGATTATTGGTGTATAGATTAAAAAGCGTAACGGAATGTTGTATGGTAAGAATGATTGTGAGGAAGGATATTACCTTAAAGTTTGTTGAGATTGTCTGCCCTCATTCCTGATTGAAGGTTAATTAACAAGGGAGTCCAGCTTAATATGGAGAGGGATAAAGGATGAGCGAATAACAGCTTGTTTTCTGCTGGCCGCTAGTGGCTGGAGCAGCACTGACGCTGACTAAGCCACTGAGAAAGCTATCACACAGAAGCTTTAACTTAGTTTGCACGCAGCATTGTACACAGAGGCGATCGTTTATGAACAAACAGTCATTAAATGATTCTGCATGGTGTTCGCGGCTTTCTCAGCATGTCGAATTGTTCCTAGTTTTGAACACTCTTTTTCGGATGCCACGTCTAACATGCAGGCTTGCAGTAGCCGGCCCAGTGAGGTTGAAAGCAGAAAAAAAAGCACTGATTTTATGGCAGTCTTTGTGTGCATTTGCAATAATCTTCGACACAGTATGGAGGTGGATTCTGTATTGAAATAAACTTTACATGGGCTTTTAGGATTCTCGAGCAGGGTAGTCCTCGGGCTAAAATCTTCTCGAAGGATGCACCAGGCTCGCATCGAAGACCCCTGCTACCCCATCATTCTCAAAGGTCTCGGCATGGCACCAGAACTCATTGCCATATGCCATTCAAATGAAGGGATGTTTTGAGGATCCTTGTCTGTTGAGGCAGGCAGTAGGGAAGCAGAGGAGCTAGGGGGCTGCATCGCCAGTTCAAGGCGCAATCAAGCGTCTCAAGCTTTTCTTGAGTCCCCAATGCCCACCACCCTGCCTTAAAGTGACAAAAAGCGTGGAGTCCCTACAGCAACATTCTGACCAGCTGAGCAACCCGTTAGCTTGTGTTACTGAAGGAGCTGTAGTACTTAAGCCATTAGTGCTTAGGGCGCGCGTTCAACTGCCAAGAAAGAAGCCCAAGCCACGATTGCACTTCACTTTGCCTCCCAGGTTCCATCTACTAAATCGCCTTGCCTTGGTTCAGGTGTAGGTGCCGGGGCTGCATTTGTGTGATCATGGATCCGTAAGATGTTCACCATGATATGCAGCTTTACAGGGCAGTTATGTAACCCGCTGCCCTTCGTGAAGCTAATTGGTGGTCATCTAGAGGTAACCTGCCACTGTCAGGGCACCAATTCATCTATGCCGTGGTTTATTTAAATTCCAAAAAATTTTATTTTCGGATAATAGTAATACCTAGCTACTGATAGAGGCCCCTGCTCAAGTTTATCCAATTTCCCCAAAAGTGCGATGAAGCTTATTTTCGATAAAAACTATGAGTCAGGTCCTAGAAAAAGCTTGGTGCTGCAGTTCTCCCTGCAGTTGTATGTCTTCATCTGCAGGGGTAGGGCCACAGTTGGCATGCTTGCTTCCCTGCCTCATGGAGCATTTTCTTCTTTTCATCTGCGAATTAGAATTGGAGATGCACCTCCAATGGGTGAACTCAAGCATTTGCCTTTCCGTACCAGGGTCATACTTTTTAGAACTGTATCACCTAGTCTCCCGTTTCATAATCCTTTTCAGCAGATCAAATCTTGCCGGTGGAGCACTGAGGAGCCATTGCATTCACCTTAGCGTACGAGGCGGCCGCTCACGCCTCAACATGCCTTGTAGCAGTGACGACTCTTATTGCTTCCAAAACCATATGTGTCAACCGTTGCAGAAAGTATTCAAATCTCTTAAATAAGGAGATGCTTTTGGCCACGCCAAGAAAATTGCTGTAAGGAAATATGAAATCGTGCTGTATCCACAGCCAGTGGGTGAGCTGGAAAACACAAGCGTCAATCCATGGGGTGCTATCAAATGTAGCAGTTCTTATAGGGTTCCCCAGAAATACATGTAGCCCAATCCAATACAATAATATCAAAAATTCGTGGAGTGTTTCTTTGTTTCTTTAGAAGAGCTCCTCCCTTTCGTTCCCTTAAATTTATGGGGTTTCGGCATGCGGGAATGGGGACAGCTACGCTGCACAGTGGAGCAAATAGCATGCGCGTCACGCCAAGATAAACGTTTTCCCTTTCCCAATGCCTAAACGAGTACAACCAGCATGGCTGAAAGATCCTGTTTTCCCCTACAGTCCTCCTATGAAGACCCTAGAACAAGAGCTAAAAAGGAGTCGTGTAACTCTGGATGTGGCCTAAAGGATTGGGGTGGGTTTAAAGAATTTAAGGTGCTATGAAAGGAGTACATGTGCTAGTTTTAAAAGAACAACGCATCGCGAAGAAATCTTGGAGGCCGTTCTTCACTCGGCTTATTTCGGGAAGTTCAACATGCTTGGTTGACCATCTACACGTATCCCGTATTCACCTGCTAGATGGTCCCAGTATCTTTGAGTTAATGATTAGGTCTTGTGGCATCAAGCATTTATATACTCCAGTTTCTTTCCCTTCTTTTTCGCATGCTTGGCGCTGCTTCTAATGTCTGGTAGTATGAGAGCTCTAGAGTGCGTGTAGTCTCCAGGAATGCAGTATGCACCATAGATTAGGGTATCTTTTGGTGGCAAACGTAGAGGAATAGTGGAACTAAGATATGCAGCGGGCTGTCTTGCCTAGGTTGAGCACTAAGCCCGGCTGCTGTGGCTGTTGGTTTTCGTACCAAGGAAAATTATCGTTGCTACTGCGGTTGTTTCTCGGCTGCAGTGCAGCTGTAAGTGGCTATGACTGATACCTTGTTATAATATGTTTTAAAAGGTTTTGCTGGCTGAGTGGGCATCAAAGGCTACTCCCACCTGAGCATCCTGCGATAGTTTCATGCTCTTGAACCTTTCGATGGTGACGTCTTCCGTAGTCGTCTAGGCTAGTCCCTAAGAAACCTTTCATGGAAGCTAACTTGCTGGCAATACCAGGTAAACTAGAGTGATCTTTTCGCCTTCCAACAGTTGTCCATCCTCAAAGCCTAGGAGCAGGCTTTCCGTACTTGCCGGTCGGAGTCAGGCAGTTCAAGGTACACTTTTCATTTACCCAGACAAAGTACATGCCACTTAAATATGACTGTCATGCTTCTTGTGATCTGACCCTACGGGACAATATGCCATCGTGCGCAGCTAAGGAGCTCAGACAAAGAATTGCCGGCAGCACCGCATGCGCAAAGCCCGAGGTCAGTCGGAGGAGGGAAAGCAGCCACTGCCCTGCATGCTGTACAACAACAATCTGCAGTTTTCAGAGCCATATGCCTCTCACTGACCTTTTCCCCTTAGGTGATGAAAACTCGATGAAAAATTTATGAGTCGACTGCATGTGCGTCGCACCAGCAAAGCGGGAGAGGTAGACACTGGGTTCTACAAGAGAGCGCTTCATGGGAGGAATATCCCTCCCGGCTTCCTGATCACAGCCACGGGGCACTGGATGGGCTCTATTGCAGCGGCATACACGAGCTAGCGAAAGGAATCTTACTCGATGAGTAGGCAGCGCAAATGACCAAGACGAGCATAATAGTATGCAGCTGGGTCATGGAGAAGCAGAAAGCATATAGAGCATTGAAAAGCACTTTAGAGCTATCCATAACACCCTACGTGGACACCGGAAGGGGTAAAAATTGCTAAATGCATGCAAATACGCCAAGGCGGAGCTGCACCAGCAGCGAGTAGTGCTTCCGCAGCAATATTAGCAATATTGGTGCAGCTACTTGTCAGGTTCGTCTTCCACGTATAGTTCATTAAAGTAGCTCCTAGTAGCAATAGCTATAGTGCTCTACCACTTCTCCTATATGGAATGAAATGGGTGGCTGGACAGCTATGCAGACTGATCACTCAATAAGAATGTGGGGGAAGCGGACATCATATGAAACTCCAGCCAGAGATCTTTTGGATCTAAATGACATGAACACCTACGGCCTAGTGGAGGCCCGCGCATTATTGTAGCAGGGCAGCAAGGACTTCTGGGGTGCCCACTTCATTGCCTTCCAACACACACTCCTCGAGGCCTTGGCACAACTCCCTGGATATCTTGGCCACCAGAGCTGCCACAGGCAGTAATAGAAACCGAAATACGAGAGCATCTAGTGCTTCAGCAAGTGCGTTTTTTGTTTCCGGCCTTGAACGCATCCACAGCCTCTACGCCGGCAGCAAACTCGGGGGTCCCTAGGAAGCTACTCCTTAAGGCCTGAAGCAGCACAGACACACGATAGAGAAAGCACAGTGTAAAGCCATGAAAGGTTGAGTTTCCAAATGATGTGAAATAAACAGAGGAGCCTACCACAGATTTGAAGCACACATGCACAAGCAAAGACTGAAGAAGCAACTGCGGCTTCAGCTGCATATTCGCAGTAGAGTGATCCTCCAATTTGGAGGTTCTTAGTGCTGTACACCCAACTGTACCAATTGGCGATACCAGAACGTGAGCTTCTGTCTGCTTCTCTCCACAAGGCATTCGAATTTGAAGCTCACAGTTGAGTATCCAGGGCTTCGATTCTGGGCTTGGAACTTGGAGCGCGACAGTTAAATAAAGCGGACTAAGGCTGTTCGCAGCGAGTAACTGTGGGATTTACGGGTAGAATAGGCTCAAGAGCTTAATGTTAAACGGATTTTTTGGCCGGAGAGGGACCTGTCCGCCAGTGCGTATTTGCCTAGGGCTAAGAAGAGGAGTGATGCGATGAGGATGGCCTTAAGGACACCAGAGAACTACTGGATCTTTCTCGGGCATTCTGCTCACCTTAGAGTGGCAGCAATGGCCGTTTCAAGTTCATCAATATGCATCAGCATGCAGACATAGTGTCGGTTTACCTCGTAGGCGTGGGTCAGTTCTTCCATAGAGAGGCGCAGTTGAAGGGCTTCTTCGTATGCCGCTGTGGCCGCTTTCACAGCTTCAGGACTCAGTTTTTTTCCTCTTTCTTGCAATGAGTATCATAAGAAAATTGCGGCGTCTCTCTCCCTCGCAGCCTTGTATCTCTCCACAGCGTCTCGGCAAAGCTGCATGCCTTCCTCATAGGCTGTGCCCGTGCGTGCTTTGCTGTTGCTGCTGCGTCGAGTTTTTTTGTTGTGCCTCAGTACGAGTCACCCAGCTGAAGAAGCAGAGAAGGTACCGGCCAGCATTGGTGGGAGCAGGAAACACTGAGGGAAGAATAAAATATGGAAAGAAGGGTGTCCACGAAAGGCGAAAGGACAACGGGCAAGGGTAGCCCCACAAAGGAGGGGAGGAGCTGTAAACTGTGAAAGATTGAGCAAGGCACATAAGTGTGCTCGGGGGGAGTCAGAGAGATGCACAGATGGAATGCGAGCCAGGGAGAGTGAGAGAGTCAGATACAGGTGTGTAGGGGCACTCGCGAAGCAAATCAAGAGCCGGAGTGAAGCACAGAGCAAGATACAGGTATACATCTTGTGATTCCACCGCTTCTTCGCCTTGTCGGCTACGTCTCTAGCACTTAATGCAAATCACCCTAGTTGTCTGCCAGTAACCTGTCGTATCTTCCTTCCTGCTCCAGCAGTCTCCACGCTTCCAGCGCCTTGCCCATCTGATCTTCAGTGTTAGAACAAAGGCGGAGTGCAGCCGCCTCTTTGTCAAGGTTCGCTGCCTTGAAGGCTTTTGCTGCTAAAGTGGCCTCGTCACACACCTTAGGCCAATTCAGCGACAGATAGAAGAACAGAAAGGCCGGCGACAGCGCAGCTGTTGCCCGCTGATTATAAAGCTCCCCCACTTCCATGGACACGCCAACCTGTTAATGCGATCCTGCTGGTGCTGCCGCTATTTCTACATTTCTATGGCAGTCTTGACGCCGGTGCAGGTGGAAGGGTTGCACTATGCCCTCGCCTGTTGTTATGTTTGATGTTTCAGTTTCCTTTCGCTGCTAGTAGTACTCGTTGCTGCTACTTGTAATGGCGCGATTCCTGCATTTTTCGCGAGAGAAATAATGCTTTGAAAATTGGTCAGAAAGCCTGACAGCGAGCTGCACTAAAGATGCGGCTGTTTTGAGCCTCCTGACCCCATAGCAGTATCAGCTGCAACCTTAGCTGCTGAGCTGCTGCTCGGATTATCACTGCTCCGTGCTGAACCGAGAAGCGCACTTGCTGCTGAAGCAGCACCTGGTGCCATTGCCAACGATCCTGTTAATTTGTTGCTCCTACCTCAGCCGCCGACGCTGTTCTTGCAGGCCCTGCTGCGCCGAAAGCTCGGCTTGGCATTTAAGCGAACGGACTGCGTGTAGCTGTGTTTGACCTAAGGGAAATTCATAAACCTATGGGAAGCAGCAGCTTGATCGATCGGCATTGCAGAGCCTGCTGTGTGTGTCTGCAGCAGTAGCAGTGACAAGGTACTTTATTACAGGCCCCAAGGGCTCTAGAGTCTCTAAAGCCTCCAGGGATCGAAATCTCCCCAGAGTGAAGCCCATCTATACGTGGGAACCTCGTGTCTATTTAACTACTGCTAAGCGTTTTGCACAACAAAAACAGAGATGTAGATCAAGGGCTTTAGGGGCCCCCACAAAGGCACCTCGGAGGCACTGCAGCACAAGTGGCCAATGGCCACGACCAGGGGGCCCGTGAGTTTGCGGTGGTGCTCCGGCTGCTGTTAGTACTGCTGCTACTGCAGGGTTACTGAGGTGCAACATTGCATGAATAAATATCAAAATGAAAACCAGGTGAACTATAGGGCCCACAGAGTCTCCATTCTTGGTTGAAGCAGTTTCACCGGGTGTGCCATTGCTTCTATGATCCTTGCTTCGCCGCTAGCTACTTGTGTGCTCCTATCGCCGTTACTTCTCTCAAGAGGTAAGCTTGAAGCTTTCCCCTTCTTAACTGTTCGTTAGTTCCCCCTTGTTTTTCCCCAGGCCTATAAATGGACTTTTGTAGAAGGTGTACGCATGTGTCACCATCCCCGCCTTGTGGCAGGCATACAGCTAGGGCATTGCGCGGCCCCACAGCCAGCTCTTGTTTTTTAACGACAGCCACAAAGTCAGCACCTAAACGAGTCCCTTGTAGCTGAATGAGACCTTCTGAAGGCTCCAGGCACTGCGGAAGGCCAGGTTAACTCTAGCTTTTTGAGCTCCGGTAGCTTTGGGTTCGTGTTTTGGGTCTAATGGGGACCCCAAAACCGACAACCAGAAGGATGACGGCCAATGAGAGCCTGTTTTCGGATCCCTTTATACTGCCTGAGAGAAAACGTTTCCGTGTGACCGCCGTATTCCCTCACTTGAATCGAAGCGCCTTTCTGTTCACGGTTTGGATTTGTGGCTTGTCTGTGCAGGGTTCGTGCCAACCGTCCACGAGAATGGACTACTTCACTGGTCCCAACGCGAAGGCTGCGGTGTTCGCAGTAGGCTCTGCCCGCTTTACCCTGCCCGCAGAAGTTATGGGGCGAGCAGATGTGCAGAGCAGCGGTTTGGTTCACGTGGTTCGGAAAGAAGGATTTAAGGATATCCCCCCAATGGTGGCTAGGACCGAAGACGGTGCTCTTCAGATCAGTAGACCGCAGCAGGGATTTGAACTCATGGTCGAGCACCTACTGGGTAAGTGAAAAAAAAGCCATGAAAAGCGCTGTGTCGACCACAAATCGCAAGGCGCACCCACAGAACTCACTTGCAGAGCATCAACAAATGTCAATTTTTAGCCGTTTAAAACTCAAACCGCTCGTACTAAGCCCTCCATCGCTAATTGCAACTCCTAAAAGGAATCGGTCTGGCGGATTCGGCTTTCTTTCTACGTGTGATTTGCTGTCTAGGCGTGGAGCCCTTGCGCGGCTGTCCCATGTCCGAGTTTGCGGAAAAATACATTGCCTTAAAAACGGAACTCCTCTACTGGCAGCTTCCAACCATTGATGTTGCATTTGACGATCCTTTGTTCTATCAATCCGCCTGGACTGGTAGGGCGTACGTGCTTGAGTTGAAAACGGAGGACGCACGGTTCTCCAAACACTTACGAAAAATATGCAGAGGCAAAGGAGCGGATATAAAAAGCGCCTACTTCTAATCCCTTCTCTGTCCTTCCTCTTTAATGCATTGCACATGTCTACTACCAGAATTTCTGAATTTCTGCGTCCTGGTCTCTCGTCCCTGCTCGGTGCCCCCACATCCTCATCAGTTGCGCTTTCCTTGGCCGCTCGTTTCTTCAGATTTGTAGTTATGCACTTGTTTCTACATGCCGACCTGTCACCCTTGTTGTATGGCTTCGACGCTTCGCTGCTAGGCTCGATGTCGGCATGTACATCACCATCTATCTGCCCACACAGGCGTCCTAGTTGTTTTCTGAGTCTGCCTACCGTTGCGTGTCTGCGTGCATGAATCTAGACGGAGACTGCTTTTTTCCACTTAGTCAGAAGGATGCCGCTGCGTTTCGTCGTTCTGAGGAAGAGGAGATGCGCCCCGCGAATTTGCTGCAGCTCGAGACAGCTCCAATGCCTGCAGAGCTTGAGGGCCTCGCTGAGGGCCCCACCACCAACTGGCAATGTTGGGCAACACCAGAACCACCGCAAATAGAAGAGGGGCAAAGGCCAGTTCAGAGAAACAGGCTGTACATTGTAGCCGGTGCGTAGCGAAATCGAAATCTGCTGGTCCGTTCATCGCTGCCATGTTTGCTGAGGAGGTGGTGGCATATGCGCATATGCCTTTTCGTGCCTCGTTTCCTTGTGTCACGCGGCGAGCTCGTGCGTGTATTTGTGCGTGTCTGCGCATGTCCGCCTGTGTACATGCTGCAGGGAAGGATCGCTTCTTTTGTGTTGTTCCTGGGCTGCGTCACCCGTGTGTACACTGTGCTACTCTGCCGGACCGCAATGGCTTTACTCCCTTGGCCCTTATGGCGGGGCCTACTGAGATGACTCTCATTTGGTCTCGCGGAGCTTTTGTGCATCTCCACGGGTTTCAAAAGAAGGCGGGGGAAATGCGATACCAAATAGACCTCATAGAAAGAGAGCCCTCATGGCTTTGCGTACATCCCACACTTGGGGCAGTTCTCTCTGGTGAGGCTTCACACGATGGTGCTTCTGCGAATACGAGCTGCTCTCTGCAAGCGTGGCTGCGCGGCGGCTATGAATGCGTAGATCGACAGGAAAAAAGGGACACGGTCCTTCTCTTGTCAGCTCGGTGGCTCTCCTTTGGCTTCAAGCGGCGATACGCAGTTTTTAGTGCGATCTTCATGTTTCCACGCGTCGTTACAGCCGTCCTGCACTCCGGCGCTTACCTTGCTTGCAATGGCTTGTTCAGGTGTTGAAGGCCCCGTGCCTCACGTCTTCTGCTTCTCAATGCCAAAGGCACATAGAGTCCGCTTCTTCCCATGGGGCGCTCTCGCGATCAGCGGGGAGGTCCTCTGCGAGCCTCCATCCACAGCAGGAGGTTTGTCTCGACTTACGGACAAGCAACAGAAGCACCGGAAGCAGACGCAGCACAAGTGATGGAGTGCTCATTTAGGGTGCTGCGGAGCTTTCACTGCTGCTCATCATCGTTTTCGGCTGTATGGTCAGGGGTTTTGGTTTTGCGCTTTGTGGTTTGTGACTTAGAAGGAACTGAAACGCATGCGCGCGGCCTGCTCGATGCGCTTGGGATGTCTACTCTACTGCCTGGCCAGTCTGAGCCGAAGGCGGTTCTGGCGGGGACGCTCCTCAGGTTTATCAACAAGGCATTCCAGCAGCCTCTCCGCATTTTCTTTCTCAACGTCGAGAAAGATGTACGTTTCGAGGTTGAAAGTTAAAGCACTTACAGTTCGCACTCTCCAGCAGAACAGAAGGTCTCATGTTCGAAGGTGCAGTTTGTAAGGTGTAGGTTCTCAAATTGTAATCCTGCTGCTCGCGAGTCACTGCATCCAATTTTACCAGCCAAAACTTGGATCTTACGGTGTGCGATTCGTGGTTTGATTCCGTGGCTTACAGGGGCAGCCGGTGACGCTGCGCCGTTTGGCGGATTTCGACATCCATGACCTGCGAAACGAGGACTCTAGCGGTTTCAGCGTCATGGTGGCTCTCAGAGGGGCTCTTGCAGAGACAAGGGTAAATGTATAGAGGTGTTGCACTACACCACAAATTTGTGGGGACGTTTCGTTCTGTTTCATTACTTGAGCTGCAAATATATGGTGCAGCTAGTGTGTTTCTTCATTATGTGCTGCCCGTTGTTGCTGATGGTGTAGGCCTTCATACTGCTGCTGTGGTCATCGTATTTATAGCCTGTAAAATTACTTTCTGGCCAGTGTTTGTGTGGGGGCGGCGAACCGGTACCTTCAGGCTGACTCCGCTGTTGCAGACAAGATTAGGGGCGGTCGGGCCCTGGTCTTTCCTATCAACAGCAAAGGGGATTTTGTTAAGGAAAGCCAAGTTCTCATAGACAACGGTGGTCCAAGGAGAGAAGAGCTCATCTCGATTGCCCTCTACGGAGAGTATGACTGCGAAGCTGGTGGGGCATTTGTTGCCTGTAGAAATTGGAAATTAACGTAATAGCTTACGGTTGACTCTCACGATTTACAGTACAGTGGAACGAATTGGCGATTAGGGAAACCAACACATCTATTGATTGAATGAAGCTTGCCATGTTCACTGCTGGCGTCTTAGTTCCTTCCGAATGGCCAATAGTTTTACGTTTTGGCTACGCCTTCTGGTTTGGGGTTCTCCGGGCTTGCGGTTTGCAGGAAAGTACAATGTATTTGAAGCTGGAAAACGGCTCTATGAATTCCACAAGCAAATGTTCATGACTCGAAGCATGGGGGGTAATAGCGGATGTAATGTCATGTGAGAGGCTAATGATAGCTAGTTCACTTTCTGTGTGTAACTCTTCCGAGTCTCGAAGACCTGCGAATACTGAGCTGCCACTAAAAAGTCCCCAAGATTTTAATTAGCGTAGATACTTGCTTGGAGGCAGGTTCCTACGGACCCTAGCAGCAGCAAAACCGGTGCCTTTACGGGCCTTCCCAGTAGTATACCATGAGCGTTTCAGTGCATGCGAATATCTTCACATGAAGTAATAGCACGGCTGAACTTGTGCAGCATATGTTGCGCCTGTGGTCTGTCTTCGCGAACTTCAAGTGGAACGCCTCTAGGGGCCGCTATAAGGGCTCTTTTGGAACCAGCGTCGCGCTGTGAGGCGGCTCGTCTCGTTATTAAGTTGTGCGTAGAATCATCAACACGGCAAACGCTCTTGTTGTTCTCGTCCTTTTTTCTTCCTGCTTGGGAACGCAATGTTTTAATGCTCTTCCTTCAACCGTATGCACCTCTTTTAAGCATAGACAGGGCTTTATATGGGGTACTCACATTTAAGCAGCACTATCGAAAGGGACACACAACGTGACGTAAACTTTCCATCTACTGCCTTCACAGGCAGATGCTTTGCCCCAGACTTGATGCACACTCAGGACACAATTAATGAGTGTTAATCATAAAACTCCTGTCTTTTCCGATTGTCCCTGAGAGGTCTTTGACTAGGAGAGGGGGGCAGGGACAGCTAGGGTGGGCGGACCTGAGCCTTCCATGCACTCCAAGCATTTGCGGGTAGTGGAGCATAGCGTTTAGAGCACAAGAACACATCATGGAGCCTTGCAGTACATAGATAGATGTACCCTGCAATACCAGACGAACCAATCAGTCAGTTCTCTTCTACTTCTGTGTGTAGCTTAGCCGTCTACGTCTTCCCTTCCATGTTCAACTGTAGAGCACATGCGCAGTTGTTCCGTACCTACATGTCTAGTCCGACTGCGTGCAAGACAGCAGAAGGGCGTTCGCCGTATAGTCACCCCCCAGGTATCCACTAAAGGTTAAACAAGTGAAAATAAGAGTCCAAGCGTTCATTGACCAGGCAAAATAAGCTGATGGAAAGAAAAACACACAGACTAGCCAGCAACGAACGAGGGAGCAAACGAAGAGGACCACGGCCGTGCGATGGTTCGTCGTTGTCGGAGCGCTGGAAGCTATGAGCCTCCTGGAATCATGAAAGACGACCGCCAGTAACACGCGTAAATCGAGTAAAAGTACACAATAATTCAGCTGTGCCTCCATTTGTCATAGAGCAACATATGCATGCAAATAGGGTCTGTGTAAGCAGCAGAGACGATTTCAGAGCCCTGAAGCAGGCATTACGAAGAATAAGGGGACATCAAACGTTTAAGTGCCTGCTCATGAATTGAAGGTGGAGAAAATCTTCGAAAATGGTTACTGGAATTGTTGAAAGCAATACCCACAGGAGATGGTATGTGCTTCAGGCACCTCTAGCCAAAGGACGCTATAAATAACTTCCATGGCAACTAGCCTTGTTAGCTGAACAGAGCAGCGAATTTTCATGTTGGCAACACAGCTCACAACTGTTTCTTCGCCGATGGCTGAGGTGGGCCATCCCTATTCCGCTTCACTAGAAACTCCCATATAGTGCGTCCTCAGTACACTTGCAGTACATTACTTCCACTGCCCTCTGTGGATCCTACGCATAAACAGGGGCCACCTGCATACGCGGCGAATACCGCGAAAATTTCAAGGAGCTTCCAGAGTGCTCTGTGATACCAATATTAACACTTCTGCGGCCTCCAACCCTTCTAAGGATTTAGAATGATAGGAAAGAGCTTTGTTTCGTGATAGAATCGCATGCTGTGCTAGCCACATGGCCGCAAACGTCTTTATCCGCCCGTCTTAAGCCCCCCTCGTGAAGCCTGCCAGTCCACCAGTACCGACTTTCGGAGATCTGAACACGCAGTCAACCACCGCCTGGCGTTATTCCGCACTTATATCTCTTGTGGTTTGAGCATGCATTTGCGCGCACTACCCAGCTGTTCTCCCAATCCAACCACCTATATGGTCGGTCACTGTCCTCAGACCACCAGGTCCTGGTTGGAATCGGAGAGAGCCTTTTAATCGTAGACCAAGGATGCGGGAGGGTAGAGTGTGTGTGAGCCATCGGCAAACGGGCTGTGTTCCACAGTGCTGAGTCGCTCGGAGGACGCGGCAGCCTGTAATTGACCAACTGGGTGGCGTCCCCAGTGTACGTTTCTCTAAAGTCGTACTGCAGGAGGCGCCCAAGCCAGCGAACACATCTAAGCCTATTAAACTCTTGGAAAGTTATCTAGAGATACATCAACGAGTGATGGTCGGTCTAACCGGCGATACGACATCCATATAAATAGTGCAAGCATTGCCCAAGTCCTTCCACACCATATAAAGTTTCTTTTTCGCAAAGTTATCGCTTCTCGACCCCTGCAAAACGTTTAGAATAACACGCAATACTAATATGCTCTGGGGAGCACGTAGCTTGAAGGAGAAAGATATCACTCACCTCATGTCAGTAGGACTGGTTGCTAGGACAGAATAATGCCTATTCTCCGAAGTCGCAAGTACCCTTAATTTGGTAGGGCGGCTGATTAGCGTCTTTGCCAGGCCATCAGCTTCCTGTGTCCAAGGAACACGGTGCATGCTGAAAAGGTAGATCAGTGAAAAGATCGGCGATTAAAGCAAAGAAACGGAAAAAATATCAGGTAGACGGTGCGAATTTGAACACTTGCGTGCGTTGCATGCTACTGCGTGTCGCGCCACAGCTGAAGCCCATGATGTGACTGCCGCAGGTGCTCTTCAATGTGTAGATTGTAAACTCACACGTCATCCATAGACATAGTCATCGAGCCCCTTCTTGATCAGTTCAGTAACATCCAGAATAACTTGCTATTGCAGCATACGTGGAGTCCTGATAAAGTCAAACAGCATACAGGAACACTCAAGTCTGCGAGTGCAAGGGTGGAGCGCCCCTCTGGGCCTGTTGGCAGGCGAATAGGGATTTGTAAGAATCCGTCCGGTAAGTCAAATGCGATGTACGCTCTAGATCCAAGTGACGTGTCAAGCTTTTCACGAATATGAGGCTGAATCACATTCTGCTTAAAAGTAATCTTGTTGGTGGCTATGCTGACTACAGGCGGGGATAGCTTGAGGTTGACCCAGGGACTAGCTCAAAACGGTGCGCCGGACGACCAGCAGGTGACCAGCCTTTTGACAGCCCTTTATTAATCAGCACGTCCGCAAGCATCTCTTTCATGCTTGCCCATTCTTGCTGTTTCTGCCCCAACGCTCTTTCATGTTATCTAGTTAGTAGCCTTCTGCACACCCACTTATGTGGGATACATGATCAAACCCGCCTTTAGTTCCTGCGCTGCAGACGTTGCCACTCCATGCGTTCAGCAGCCCGTCAGCAAGCTTGAGTCCTCTGCAAAGCGCTAAAGGATGAAATGGCGGAGTGCAAAGCTCCCGCTCTCTCCTCCAATACTACCTATCTAATTTCATGTAAGATTAGCTATTCTTTAGCACTTAATTAAGCTAGTTACACCGCAGCATTGACCCCAGTTAGGTCCCCAACTGCGGTGCCATCATCTGAAGCCCTATTCAGCGCGCCGCTGCCTGTGCGGATGGCTTGCCGTTTCTCCTGTGTGCCTTCTTTCCTCACCAGGGAGCGTTTTGCTGGCTTCAGCCCTGCTATGAAAAGTCTTTGGCACCTTGCATACATGTTTACTTGAGGACTAAATGACGAGCTTTTTCACGGGTAAACAAGTGCGATGTTGGTGAGATGTGTCGGACTGCATCGTGGCAGGGGTTCCCTCTGGCATCTTTGGTTTTGTCTATTTTAAAGAATAGACTAGGGTCGAATGAAGCAGCCCCGATATTGTGGGTTAGTTTTTACTGCGGGTCTTTTTATTGAATCAGAGGCGTAGGAATCGTGCTTGTTTGCTCCGAAAACCCAAGTTTTTCATTATTTGTGTACGCCCCACGAATCGCTTTTGAATACGCTGAGTCGGCCCTCTTTGCGCCACCACCTGACTTGACTATTCGAATGCGTAGCGGGAAACACCACACTGAACACTTACTGACCTGAGTCCTGTTAGATAGGTTAATGCAGAATTACTTAGTTAAATGTCTTTTCGCGCTTTTTATTTATATTGGAAAGCTGTTTACTCAATACAGGAAGATCCACTGTTGTGTTCTTGTGCACAAGATGTTTGGTGCTACCAGCTCGATATTCTTCGAGTCCTGAGAGGGTGCCGCTACGCTTGACCGTGACTGTCCCTGCCCCCTCATATGGGAAACACCGAGGGGCGTAGGCACATGAAGCCGGAAAATGTTCTGCTAAGTGCTTAATAATTGTGTGTTGAGCTTGGTTAGAGTCAGGAGCCTAGTGTCTGCATGCAGAAACCTTCGAGGGAAAGTTACGTTTGACAGCATTGCACGGCCCCATGTAGCTCTTCCCCAATCATTCGTTTTCTGTGGACCAGATTTCCCTTCAAAGATTGCATCGCTTTAATCAATCCATGTAGTCATTCAGCAAGCTGAATTCTGTCGACAACTGCTAAGGTAATCAAACCGTCTTGTAAAGGAAGCCGGCGGTGGCACAGCGCCTGTTGGCGTGGCACAGGCTCGCCGGCAAGCTGATATAAACTTAATAGCTTCACAGCTGACAAAACAAGATGATTGAAGGTCAATAAAGTGTCTCTGGAGGCGTTGACCAGCTTATGTAAGGCAGACAGGTGTGACAGCCCTAAAGATGGGCAAGTAAGCACAAATTTTATCAGCTAGTTTGGATATACTTTACCTGCTACCTGCAGATGATCAGATGAGAATGTTTCTTGTAACGCTTATTGAATGAAGAGGCACTGCAACGATAGCTTAACATCTGTGGTGTGTACCTTCTGTTTGCAGAAATTACTGCAATCTAAGCCTTCACACAAGCCCGAACGCCAATCAGCTTAGCAGCAGGGTTTGCGGGACTTGAGAACAGTAGAACATGGAACTCGTTTAGGAGATCGGTGTCGCAAGAGAAACAAATATTTGTCTCCTAAAAGCCACAACCTAGATTGACAATGGATTTACACATCTGGCCCAAGTGCCACCTCAGGTAGTCGTACATTGCGCGGCGGCACCTCAGCGTTTCAACAACCCGTAGGGTGTACACAAATGATAGAAGACCTGAGTTTCAGAGCGAATAAGTGCGACTCCTAAGTCTTCAGCCAACATCCAAAGAGCCACAGCAAATTGTTACATTCATAAAATCGGGGCTGCTTCAATCGACCCCAGCCTGGAGTCAGCAGTGAACGAAAAAGTACCAGAAGGAACCCGTTTTCTAAGCAGTCACACTCAGCCCCCCAACATCACACCTGTTTGTCGAAAAGTGGGTCCATTAGTGACAAAAACGATGCATGTTAAACGCCAAAGACCTTTCATAGCAGGACTAGAACCAGCGAAAGCAGGGTCCCTGGCGAGCAAAGGAGGCGTATCAGAAGAACAGCAAGCCATCCACACACGCCGCGGTGCACTGACGGGGACTTCAGAGGATGGGTCCGCAGTTGGAAACTCATCTGGAGTCAATTCTGCGCTGCTACAGGTTTGATTAACTGGTAAAGAATTGCGTATATTACGTGAGCGGACCTGCTCATTAATGAAGGGCTATCAGGGCGCTGGCCACCTGCTGGTCGTCAGCGTACCATTCTGAGCTAGTCAGGCTCAAGCCCTCCCCGGCAATATTCAGCACATCCAGCGGGCATGTGCTGGACTACAGGAATGTTTCTGATAACATGGTGTGGAAAGGCCGGCTCCAATGACCGGTACAGAGGTACTTGCGGGCTCCGTTCCCGCCACGAGAAGTCGCGGAACTGTCAGGCTGAAAAGGCTAATTGCCATGAAGGGCGTTTATTGCGTTCCTTGGCAATTGTCCTTCCTCAGCAATTGATCTAGCTATCGCTAGTCCCATTTATGGACATTATCTGAAAAGGGGTCGGTCGTTTTTTGATGGCAATCTCTGCATTAAGTTTGATGGGCAGGCACTCTAAGGTCCGCTGTTCCATCATTCTGCCTTAGGCCTTTCCTGAGGCATTGAAGTAAATTATTTTAAATGCAAGAGCTGAAGCTGCATGCATCTGTTGCTCTATGACGCCTAAAGGTACTGCTAAACCAAAGTGTATTTTCCTTTACGCTACACAATCTATTGTGTTTTTGTTTGGCAGAGTAGGAGGCTCACACATTTAAGCGTACCAACAGCGGCAAGCCATCGCTTCTCCGCGGTCCTGCTTCTTTGGCCCCTCGTTCGTTGTTGGCTAGTGTGCGTCTTTATTCCCATCAACTTCTCTTTTAGCGTTTAATGTACCCATCTAGCTTCTCATTTGCACATTTTGAGTGTTTTCGGCAGCCAGGAGAGTGGGGGCATGGTGAGAATTCTCGTGGTGTCTTGCATGTATCAGGTAGACGGTGCAGTTACGGAATCGGGTGAATGTGTTTTTAAATGGGGGACAGCGGGTGAAAGATGTGGCTAGCTAGGATTCACTTAAGATGTTCTAGAACACCGATTATATTGCTTAGGAATTGATAACACATAGTTAGTCTGCTAGGCTAGGATGTATGCTCTTTAGTGCAGAGTACAGTTAACTCAATATATTACGCAGCAATGATGTGTTCGTGTCCTTGATTGGAAGCACGGGAGCGTCGGCAAAGTGCTTAGAGCGTGCACTAACCTTCACTCTAGTTTTCCGTAGCCTATCATGTCGGGAACGTTTAGGGGCTCCGGCAGGGGAAGGTGGCAGCCCAATTAAAGTGATTCCTCCCTGTACGACGCTCACTACATAAATAAACGCACCACTGCAGTGTGTCTCCCTCCAATAATACATCCTACAGAAAACAATTGTTTCACATCATATTAAGTCCAAGGCAAGGCACGTCCTTTACTGACCAATGCAAAAGTTTTCAACTTGGTTATCGTCATGGCCGTCGCCTTTCTGCCTTTTATACCTCATCCAACACTTCCATCGACGTTTAATCAGCCTGCTAATAATGCTGGTCTTAGGCTATGGAGCTATCGGGTCTAAATTAGCTTGCAAGCTACTCCTGCCACCCTAACAGGCGTGCCATAGTGTGTTTCCACGTGCACAGGTTCTTCTTTCTTTGACTGTTGCCAACAAAAATCAGTTTGTTCAGCCGTCAAAAAATACTAGTGAAACCTGACAGCTGTTGCAGGGGAGCCTATAATCTCATTGCATCCACATAGAGTCAGTGGATGAGCGGAGATCAGCTGCATAGGACCACGCGATGCTGCAAACTGTTACGCTTTGTCTAAAACTCCGTAGGCAAACAGTTCACTCCAAAAGACGTAGCAGTAGACAACAACTGAGTGTTTCTCGAATGCGCATCCTGGCGTTCCTCTGCCTTTGCTTCTCAGAGTTTCCTACATGAGGGGAGAGAGGCAGCTGGGGTGCACGTAAGCCCTTTCCTACAGCACTCCGAGCATCCACAGGTCATTGCACACAGCATGTACGGTGCGCGTGAACGCTGCGTCTTTCTTAATCCAGATAACAGTACTCTGCCGTAAAATAAAATATACGAACAGACAAACTAATCAGCCAACACGTTACTAATGTTCCACTGAACAAAGCTAGTGGAGTAGATGATGCGAACACAGCTGCCCTGCCACACCACCGGTGGGCCCCTTGACGCCCCGCACTAAATCGAGAGTTTTTCATAGCTTATCTATGCTTCAGCTGTTTGTGAGGAGAGTAAGCGAGGATACGTAGAGTGCAAAAGGATCAGATGACTGCACACATATGCTGTGATAATCACAGAAGGGGGAACGGGTGCTTTTGGGTGTAGGAAATGGCCAAGCATTTTAACAGTTTCAGGAACATGCAGTAAGCATAGCAGACTTGAAGCACATTGCATGGCGCTACTCTCTTGATCTCAAACTGTTTAGCATTGAGTCTTCACCCCTGAGCTCGAATCTCGAAGTGGTGTGTTGCTACACAGAGACTTCGCCCGTGAATAAGGCCAAAAGTTGATCTTCGGGACTCCTGTAAGGACTAAAGAGCAGCTGGAGCATTCTGGCCGCGTCTATTCCAATAATACAGGAGGAGACAACAGCAGGGGGCCCTCATTGGCGTTCGCAGGAATATCCTTGGGGCCCCACGAAGGGTGCACTCAGGCCCCCATCAAGTTCAAGGGAGCGGTGTACAACAAAATTCTTTCATTATATTTTTGCAGCCGTAACTCGGGGCTCAAAAGTGTTCTTCGTGTGTCAGAGTAACCTTGGGACCACCCCGATTGTCTACTTCTGCAGTGCCCTCTACGATTTTTGGGCAATCGGACGAACCAATAAGGATTTGCTGATGGACCTACCACAGCTCATGGATCTCGACAAATATGTGCTCTTTAGTGCGTTGCTGCTATTGCTGCAGCAGCAGCAGTAAGAGATCTTGCCTTCGGTCCACACGGTTTGGCAGTGTCCAGGAGGAACAATGACAGCCATGGGTATGCTAGCAACAGCCACAGAGCCAAACGCAACGCCGCTCGCAGCAATGAGAGAATTCGTACCTGAAACAGCGGCGCCACAGGCAGGTATACAAGGAACAGGACCAACTGTGTCACCACGAGCTCCTAGTGATCTGGTACCCGTTCTTCCTGACATCTTGTGGTGCGATGCTGCTGCTGCTGCTGCGCTTCCAGCTGCAGTAGACGCTTCGCTGTTTTCTGCTTGCCTTGACTCCCCCGAAAAGCTCTCAGTGCCGTACAAAACTAGAGTACCGCCCGTGGTGCCTCCGTTATTGCAGCATACACAGGACCTTCCTGATAAGCGGCAGCACCTACAAGCGCTCCAGGCGACGCATCAGCTGCTGCGGATACGGGGTGTAGTGACACGTAAGCAGTCTTTGGGCAGGCGGTTGTGTTTCTTTGATCTCATGCAACAGCATACTAAAACAACAGCGGCAGCAGCAGTAACAACGGTCGATGCAGGAGCGATTCCGGCAGAGAAAAGGGCAGATTCTGATGCAGAATTCGAATCAATTCTACCAGGCATGGCACTAGCACATCCACCAGCAGCTGCAGAAGTGTGCCCACCATCTGTGAAGTACGCTGCAATCTGCTGCAGCGTTTGCTCGTCGGATCTCGGGGGGCTGGATGTACACCGTTGCGTGTCAAGGAAAATTTGCTTGGGAGATTTTGTAGAGGCTGTTGGCCTTCTAGAAAGGAAGGCTGACTTATCCCATTTGAGCCAAATCAAGCAACAGCTAGTAAGTCACGTGACCTAATTTACAACCCCCAAGGCGTACGCTACAGTAACATTATGCACTAGTATCTTAATTATAGACCTTCAATCCGATTGCACAGAACTAAAATCGTGCGTTTGGTGGGATTACAGACCGTAAGCAATAAACGCCAACTCAACGAGCTGATTCGTACGGGCAAGGCCTCGTATAGAGACAGCTGCGTCGATAAAACGACATCATGAAAGAGTCTTCTTTAGAGCTTTGTGGAAGGCGTGCACTAGCTAATGCTAAAGCCATTTGGCGGATTTGTATCTACAATTCTGATTGCGTTTGCTGTTCACCGCTGCTGCTGAAGGGAGGAACCCTAACAGAAAGAGACCCAACGGAAATTCTGCAGGTGACCCGATCCATTGGCTTCAAGGTGTTAGCCCTCCGCGCACTTAGATCAGTGGAACAAGGTGCAGGAGCAGCAGCTGCAGCCGCCGCTGCACAAAGGGTTAAGCTTCAGTCACGCTTGCTGACTCACCGGCCGGAGGCTCCATCCGCATCAGCGGAGGCGGGAATAGGGCAAGCCACATCAGGAACAGATGGAGAGGCAGCAGATGAAATAACGACAGCACTTATTTCCAGAATTTGCAAAATGTACCTTGTTTCAGGGAGTTGCAGGCGCTTGGCCTGCCCGCTGATGCACATCAAGGACGGCAGAATGAGGAGACACTTCGACATTTTAAAAGCTCAGCGGCAGGTGCGGAGTGTGCAGCGGCAGCTCCTCCTACCACAGCAGCATCCCCAAGTGCTACAGCCACCACTGCCTCATCTTCCCGATCATGTGTCTACTGTTCCCTCATCTTCTGCAATCACGCTGCAGTGCAGCTCCTGCCCACCCCCTGACTGCCGGCAGCCAGAACAGCAGATTTATTCGCCACAACGGATATATCCACGGAGCATTCGTGGTGCAGTATTTGCTGAGTGGCTCATATCTACTTACGGCGCAGAGCGTCTTAGTAAAGGCTCGGGAGTCATCGAAGTTGCCGGTGGCAGAGGAGAACTTGCGTTCGAGTTGACAGTAAAATACAATGTGCCAGTTACTATAATTGACCCGAGGTGCACGTACACCACTAAAAGTTTAGCCGTGCAGCCACAAGATGCCCGAAAGGAATGGGAGCAGCTCTCGTGGGGGCTACCCGAGTGCTCCGAGGAGCAAGACGCCACAGCCGGCATCCCGGGAGTTAGAAGTACATGTTTTCGTGGGGTCTTGAGTTCCGCTATGAGTAGCGGGAGCCGGCGGTCTTTAGAGTGCCCCCTTCGCTTGAGCCGTAGACAGGCAAATTGGATGTTGCGCGAGAAGGGATTAAAGCGGAAGGAAGCTCAAGAGTTTTTTGTCAGTTCGGTCGAGACAATCCCCGCAATGTTTGATGGGACCCTTCTCAGCCGTAGTCCCTACGTTCGCGAGAAGCTTTTGAAGGCCTCGGCTATTGTTGGGCTACACCCGGATGAAGCGACAGGAGACTTGTTGCAAACGGGACTAATTGTACGTGAAATTAGGCACAGATGGAGCCACAATGAGAGGAGCATTACCGACAGCATGCGCAGCATCAACAGCATTGCAAAAACCATGGAAGAACACGTACAGCAACAGCAGAAACGACAGTCTGAGGAACAGAAACAGCATGGTGATGCGTCGGAAGAGCTCCCGGATGTGGCTCTGGCGGTTGTCCCGTGCTGTGTGTTCTCAGAAAAATTCCCCCATCGTCTCGTACCACTTACTGCAGCGGAAGCAGCAAATGTCTCTCCAGCAGCAGCGGCAGCTGCTGCTGCAGCGGTATTCGATACAACAGTTGGTACCGCATCACTGGAAAAAGAAATAAAGGATTCCACTGCAGAGGGCCAACGAGAAGCGCAGGCACACGTGTGTAATACAGCTGGAATAGACACAATAGCAAGTGAAGTTTTGGCTGCACGTGGAGAGACCCCCGCTGTAGACGCTTCCCAGTTGTGTGGGAATGATGCAGAGGTTCAGCCGTTTTTGGTATCACCTTCACAGTCTTGTAGATCAGGTGTCCATCTGTTTATGGCTGAAGCGGAGTCGAGTGGGCAAGTCCGGGTCAGGACTTATGAAGAGTTGCTACTTTGGCTTCACCTCAGTGACCCACGGCGGCGATTGCACCAGCAAACGTTGCCGCTTGTAGGCAAGAATCAGGTCGTTTTTTTACCCCCTTAGCTTGGCGCCCAACTAGGATGCATCCGTAACAGAAACAATCTCTAGGAACTCATACTGTTGAGTGTATCTGGTCGAGCTAAACTTCAACATGATCATATAATTATTGCTTGTTATTATGCTCGCTTCGCTGAAGCCTAGCAATGTTAACCATTGCGAAAAAGCAAACGTTATGTGATGTAGTGGGATTTGGGAAATGCTGGCACTATTTATATTGATGTCATCTCTTTGGTAAGATCGACCATCTCTCTTTTATGTATTGATAGAAGAGGTTTTAGGACTATGACAGTGTTGGAGGTGTTAACTATTCAGTGAAGAGTTAATTAAGAAATGATTAGTTGGTTTGCCTGTTTGCACATCTTGCTTATTGCACAGTATAGTAAGCACCATATGACAAGACGCAATATTGTGGCCATACGCCCTAGGCAGTATCTGAGACTATCAGTTGATGCTCGGATTGCTCAACGGAAGTAGCAAAGCGCAGCGTGGCTGCCGAATTCCCTCTCCTCTCATGCCAGAAATTCTCAGGGCGACGGGCAGAGGAAGCCGACGGCACTTTTAAGAAGTATCCAACAATTATGTGTTACCCAGGGTCCAATATGGTAAGTGTCCCCCTACTTATAGCTTTCATAGCGTGTTACGTTTGATAGCATTGCAATGTTCGAATTGCCTTTTCCCAGCTCATTGACTGGTTGTGGGAACAACGGGTAGTCAAGCTATAGGTCAATAGTTTTCTGGCATAGATCAATCAGTTCACCAATCAATATTCTGATTAGCGTTGCCTGCAGTTCTGCTAGGCAAAAATACTTCAGCGACGGAAGTTGACGGTGATACGAACCCTACTGGAGCGGTACAGGCGAGCCTGCAAGCTGAAGTGAACGCAACAGATCCACAGCTGATAAGAGAGCATGTTTTCCAGTTGAAAAAAGCTTTTGAATGCGCCGATGAGACTATGCAAACCAGAATTGCATGCCGGCCGCGAGGACCAGCAATATTCAAGAATTTCAACAGCCAGTTCAAAGCGTGTATCTCCCTCCATCCCAGATAAAGGGAAACAAGTGCTTCTTGTGGCAATTCTATTGGACAAGAAAAGAGCTTGACTGCAGGGTTTTTATATGAAGGGCTCTACTAGGAGGAAATGCTATAGTTCACGCCTTCGTACAGGCACTGGCTCATCGATTTATGCCGCGACCAGGTCACCAGCAACCTGTTGTGAAAAGTGAACAGTGAAGCAGGGGAATACAGCAATAGATCGGTCTATTGAGGCGTTTTGAGCTTCCATCCACAAAAGGCACAAGGTAGGCAAACAGATGCTCTATAGTGGTTTTCCTTAGATCTAGCCGAAGGGTCACGTCATGTGGTAGCGCAATGGGCTGCAACTCAGCGATCAAACAACTAGGCAGTGGGGCATGCACAAATGATGGACTACTTGAGGTGTCAGGGGCAAGTAAGCGCAGATCCTGAGTCTCAAGCTGAAGGGAAAAAGCCTAGCTTAGAGTCAAAACCTAAAATATCAGGGCTGCGTCAATCGATCCGAGCCTAGAGTCGTCAGCGAACGAAAAAGTACCAGAGGGACTCCGCTATCCTAAGCAGCCCCACACCTTCAAGCTTGCTGCCGGGCAGCTAAACACATGGACTGGCAACGCCGCTGCAACTGAATGCCATTTTAAAATTTCCTTGGGTCATAAAAACCTGGTCCGTGGCTTAATGTTGGACTCGTGAGTCATGAGGTAATCTTGGGTATGCCGTGGGGCACGTAATAAAAGGCAAGCATGCGACCCCAGTGGCGCACTGTGGAGGATAGTGTATCAGGAAGTGCGAGAAAAAGCGTCTTTATCCACGGGAAGTGGGTTAGAGTCGGTAGCTCAGCAAGGCGAGGCAGAGTTTTCATGCAGGCGACACAGCAGCCCAATAATTGAAGACGGTATTAAGCATGCATATTATCTTAATGGGTGTGCGACTGGCTGCTATCTGGATAACATAAACGAGCGTTGGGGCGGAAACAGCAAGAATGGGCAAGCATGAAGGAGGAGCTTGTAGACGAGCTCATCAATGACGGCTACGGGCTCCCAGGAGGCTGGTCACCTGCTGATTGTCCAGCGCATCGTTTTGAGCTAGTCCCTGGGTCGTCCTCAAGCTATCTCCCGTGGTAGTCAGCACAGCCAGAGTGTGAAAGCGAGACTGTGCGGCAGGCGGATGGCTTGCTGAACAAGGCATAGTGCAGGAAGTGGCTAGGTCCTTCGGGCAAAAGCCAGTGCTGGTGCGGACAAACCACAACAGTGAGCGCATTAGGGTTGATGCTTGGCGATTACCGCTGACCAAACTGCGACGCTGCCTCATACTTAAAAGGCTTGGCAAGTTACGCACATCTAGAGCCTACATCGCATTTGACTTAACGGGCGGATTCTTACAAGACTCCCATTCGCCCTATTGACAGGCTCAAAGCGGCACTGGCGGACTTGAGCTTTCCTAAATGCTGTTTGAGCTTATGAGGACTCCAGCTAAGCTGCCGTAGCAAGCTATTCTGGATGCAACCGAGCCTATCAAGAAGGGGCTGCATGGCTGCGTGTATCGATGGCATATGAGTTTACAATCTATCTGTCAAAGCGCACCTGCAGCAGTCGTCACGGGCTTCAGCTGTGGCGCGACAAGCAGCAGTGTGCAACGCACGCGCGTGCTTCAATTTGCACTTTCTACCCGAAATATATATCCGTGCTTTTGCTTGGATCGCTGATCTTTACACTGATCTGCTTTTAAAACATGCACTCAGTGACTTGCACGCAGTAAGCTGATGGCCAAGCAAAAACGCCTATCAGCCGCCTGACCAAATCGAAGGTACTTGCAATGTTCGTCAATGAGCATTATTTTGTCCTAGCGGCTTATCCTAGTGGGATGGGACTGAGTGATGTCTTCTCCCTTCAAGCTACAAACTCCCTAGAGTACATAATTATTGCATGTAATTCTGATCGCTTCGCCGGGGCCGATCAGCGCTAGCCGTGCAAAAGGAAGCCCTTATGTGGTGTGGAAGGATTTAGGAAGTGCCGGCAGTATTCATGTAGATGTTATCTTTCTGGTGAGGCCGACCAGCACTGGTTCATCTATTGTGCAGCGAAACTGCTGTTGGCTGAGAATTCACGGGTTCAATAAAATTGCCTCCGGCGTATGCATTTTAAATCATTGCGTCTGCTACTATTTCCAAAATCCAAAATGGCAGAAGGGTAAAGGACTGCCACGTTGATGATGGTCTGACATTGTTCGGACAAAGTGGGGACTGCGTCGCATACACAATCGACTTTGCTCCGCAGTGCCGTGTTGAGCACCATGAGTTTTTCTATTGGTTTACGGTGAGTTTTACACTACACTAAAAAGGCTTTCACGGTTCATGTGGTGCAGTGGGAGCCTCTTCCAGCAGAGATGTACGCACTGTCATGCCCAGGTTCTCAGCAGCTGAAGCCACACATATCTCCCAACCGGAAACTCTAGCAAAGGCTTCTAGTGACTAGAAGGTTTTGCACTCACCTAATATATTCGGCTGTAGCAAAGGCCAAGGGTCAGGATAGTGCTATGTAGTTTTCGACAGACTCAGCAAATATGCCTATTTCATCCGTGTCTTCAGCTCTAGTATAATTCAGGAAGTCGCTCACCTTTCCAGTGCAGGCGTGGATACCGAGTCCTCAGGAGCATCATCCAGGAAGGAAATCTCAAGCTTCTTAGTGCATGGTGGTGTGCCTTTAGCCCCGCACAATGACCATCGTATGACCACCGCGACGCAGTATAAGGCATGTAGACAGGCACAACGCACTGACCTCACTACTGGGCAGTTTTCAGAACTCAATGCAAGCAAGCAGCTGATTGCTTGACTTTTTTTCCATTCTTGTGCTAGGTAGGTTAACACTTTGGAAAGGTACTCGTCTACCTCCCTGCGTCCCTGGTCTACTCTAAGAAGCCCCACTTCGATCTGGACCTGGATCTGGTTATCCGGAATCAACAGCCACCCATATCCGTGGGTGGGTTGGGAGAGAGCTGGCTAGCGTGCGCAAGTGTATGCTCGAAGCACAATAAAGATAAGATAGAAATTACGCCAAGTGGTGATCGGCTGTGTGGTTTGATGCGGGAAATTTGGTTCTGGTGGATTGGCAAACTCCCCAAGGTGGATTAAAGCCGACTACATAGGGACCTTGGCGGCCAGACTGCTCAGACTTCGTGCTAATCCCTCACAGAGCACCTCCTTTTCGTACTCCATGCATTTTGCCAAAGATTGGAGGAGCCACAGGACTACCAATATTCATAATATAAGGAAGTTCTGAAACTACCCGAAGTACTTGCGAATTCTGCCGCGCATGCATGTAACCCCCGTATAAGCGAAGGATGCATCGAACAGTGGAAGTGCTGGACTCAGGGGTGTTTCTGATAACATGGTGTGGAAAGGCCGGCTCCAATGGCCGGTACAGAGGTACTTGCGGACTCCGTTCCCGCCACGAGAAGTCGGGGCTCTGCCAGGCTCAAAGGCTAATTGCCATGAAGGGCGTTTATTGCGTTCCTTGGCAATTGTCCTTCCTCAGCAATTAATCTAGCTATCGCTAGTCCCATTTATGGACATTATCTGAAAAGGCGTCGGTTGGTTTTTGATGGCAATCTCTGCATTAAGTTTGATGGGCAGGCACTCTAAGGTGCGCTGTTCCATCATTCTGCCTTAGGCCTTTCCTGAGCATTGAAGTAAATTATTTTAAATGCAAGAGCTGAAGCTGCATGCAGCTGTTGCTCTATGACGCCTGAAGTTACTGCTAAACCAAAGTGTATTTTCCTTTACGCTACACAATCTACTGTGTTTTTGTTTGGCAGAGTAGGAGGCTCACACATTTAAGCGTACCAACAGCGGCAAGCCATCGCTTCTCCGCGATCCTGCTTCTTTGGCCCCTCGTTCGTTGTTGGCTAGTGTGCGTCTTTATTCCCATCAACTTCTCTTTTAGCGTTTGATGTACCCATCTAGCTTCTCATTTGCACATTTTGAGTGTTTTCGGCAGCCAGGAGAGTGGGGGCATGGTGAGAATTCTCCTGTTGTCTTGCATGTATCAGGTAGACGGTGCAGTTACAGAATCGGGTGAATGCGTTTTTAAATGGGGGACAGCGGGTGAAAGATGTGGCTAGCTAGGCTCCATTTAAGATGTTCTAGAACACCGATTTTATTGCTTAGGAATTGATAACACATAGTTAGTCTGCTAGGCTAGGATGTATGCTCTTTAGTGCAGAGTACAGTTAACTCAATGTATTACGCAGCAATGATGTGTTCGTGTCCTCGATTGTATGCGGTGCTAGCTGTGGGTGCTCAAAATGCTTAGAGCGTGCACTAACCTTCACTCTAGTTTTCCGTAGCCTATCATGTCGGGAACGTTTAGGGGATCTGGCAGGGGGATGATGCACGTCTTTTTCAAGCATTCACTAACGCTATGGCAATCTCATATGGAGTTACACTTCTCGCTTACTGTTTTTGACGTAGGGAGAAGCACAGGAGCGTCGGTAAAGTGGTGTTCGTGGAGCTGGATGACACCACAGGCATTGGTGGCACACTTTCAGGAAGTAAGCCTGATTCAAAGATTTACTGATAGGCTCTTGTCGCACATTGTGAAAAGTATCCCTACTTTTGAGTTTCGGCTCCAGCAGTGACCGAAGTGAAGACCCTAGTGCCTTAATACTGTGCAAGGGTCATATTGAAGCAGGAGCAAAGCCATACATGTTTTCCTACAGGAATCGAGTCTAGGGATGAGATTACGATTGGACCGTTGCGGTTGGGTCCGATTGTTTCGGACCAGCTGGCATGGAGCTTTTAGATGGGTGCCAGCAGAACATACAGACCTTGCCGAGTGGCAGAGATATACAGAAAAGGTCAGCGGCTGGTTGAAAAGTGGTTCAGATGGAACCATAGAGACAGCGAGCAAGCTTGCACACAGGTAACCAGGGCGGGCGGAAGGTTTAGTGAGCAAGGGGAGGAGAAGAAGAGAGCGAGCCGAGGACAGAGGGAGAAAGCCATGAACACTGGAGAGAGAAGGCGATGCGCACGGTGGAAAGTGAAGATCGCCGAGCGGGAGAGGGCGGAATGACACAGAAAGAAAAATGGGTCCAAGTTTTTTCACCGTTCGTGCCTATTCTTGAATGTTGTGGGCATAATCTGTTTCGTACCATTACAGAAACCGTCACATGCTCCCCCGGAGACCCTCATGCGACCAGGGACCCCCCTTGGTCTCGGTAATTCCTCTTAGGAGGTGCCCGAAAAGGAGGCCAGCGAAGATCCAAGAAAGGTGATAGATAAACCCTCGTTTGCCAGGTGGCTCTGCGGACATGAATTTTCAGGAATGACCAATATATTAGTTTGCCTATAGGTTTCAGTGTTTGCAGACACGGTTGAACTTTTCGGCTGCGAGGTATTCTGGAAGCGGCCGTCACTGTAAATGCATGATATTTATGGCCCAATAAGTGACTTTCCCCTTGTATTTAGAATTTAAGATGCGATGAACTGGGGTTAAGTCGGTAATACCCTCAAATATTTTGGCTTGATCTACTAGGGGCCCCATGTCGTCAGCTGTCATTCACGGAGGACCCACTAAAAGCTCTTGAGGGATGGCAGTGAACCGCCACATATAGGCTGGGATTCCAATAGAATTCAAGAGACTGCGAATTGCAGACCGCAAACAGTAAACTGATAGTTTTCTCAGTTTCAGTTGTCTGCTGCCAGTCAGGCTGGGTAACTTTCCTGTGGGGGCTACCACGAATATTGGTGAATTCGCGAATGTTCCGGGGCGACTACAAGTAAAGTCTGAGATAGGATAATCCCAGACACGCCAGTTGCAACACTGGCAGCAGCAGCACAAGAAAGCACCCAACCGCAACCAGTGCTGCCACTGCAGCATCAGCAACATCAACTGTCATACGGGCAACTCAGAGGGCATTAACAACAGCTGAAGGCAAGGACTTCTGTAACAACAACGGTAACACTGATTCAATGTGATGGAGGAGGGTTATGAATTTGAATTCGAATCGAATGGGGGCCCCTGGGGCCCAGAGCAGGAGGCGGCAGTCGCTGTAGAGAACCTCTACTATGAGGCTCAAGACTGCCTCCAAGTCAGACCAGACAAGGCAAGCCCTTGAGTCGATTCCCTAAGTCCTAAGCACAAGAGGAGCCGGGGATGTCAATGGCACACTCTTGTTCTTGAGATTCATGCACCCAGGTCCTTAACTCTACGCCATCAACGCACTGAGCCGCCTAAAATATGAGTTGTAAATCGTAGAAATAACGAGTTCCCTACACGCGAGCGTCTAAGGGCTCCCAAAGACGTACAGTTCAGGGCGCGTTCTACCTGTATGGCATAGACGTGGTTTTGCAACTTGTGTGAGTAGGCAGTGCACCTGCTGGAGGAAGTGGTGCAACGCGAGGCAGATGTGGTACATAAGCCTTGGACGTGCAAAGCCCTTCTGTCGCTCACGCTGCTCGCACTTGGAGAAGGTACTACGGTGGAACCGCTTGTTATCTGTTCTTGGTTTTGCAGTCGCAGCTCCACCTCCTACGATTGCTGCGCCCTGCAGTACTCGAGGTTTGGTGAGAGTAATGTTCTTGCTTCATATAATACCGCTGATCATGCACTTAGCTCCACTAGAGGTGTTGTTCTTTTGGCTGCTACTTCAGGGAACTTCGACTGCGCTGGTGCTCATTACCAGCGTCTGCTACAGCAGATACCTACTGTTGCTGCTGGAGAAGCAGCTGCAACAGTCGAAGCAGTTCTTTCTGCAGCTGCCAAACTTGTGGGTATCGAACAGCACAACGGACTCCCAGACATTTTTGTTGCTGCTCCCCTACAGAAGCAGCAACAGCAGAAGCAGGAGACAGATGGACAAGTAGACCAGGATTCACCACTTAATGTTTCAGCAGCCGAGGCAAGGTGCTCCCCCAGAACCTTAAGAGGCGCTAAAATTGAGGGAGATAGTTTGCGAAGACCCTCTTCTGCTAAAGGTGGGCAGGTTCTTGAAAAGCTGATGCTCTATACTCTGGAAGCATTAACGTCCCAAGGAATGAAGGTAAATGAAAACCCTAATCCTCAAGCTGCGATTCTTGGTCTTCATAGATAAGCTGTAGCGTTGACTCATGGACAGCCCTTGATTCTGAGGCCTTTACATCATTTTTGCGATACGCAGAAACCACGGGTGCATGTATACAACCAGCTGCTCCGGCTGTACATACATCTCGGAGAATGGCATAAGGTAGCACGCTGGTGCCGGTGACTTTGCTATGAGGCCCCACGGGGGGTAAAGTGTGCGTCACTGGAAGGATTCTATTTGGGCGTATAATAGGCTTTGGGGCGGTAGTCTTTCTGGCACTGCGGGGCAGGCAGACTGCATTTGAAATCTTCAGCCATCATGTTCAGAAGCACACCAGACTTAGCGAACTAGGACTTTGACATTTCATGCGCATACGTCGGTGTCCCATTTCAAATTATTTGTGTCCCCTTTGCGCTTATTGGCGGCCCACAGGCTAAGAGCCTGCTGCCTGAGGTGCATCAGGCGTGGAGCGACCCTTCTTTGCCACTGCACCAGCAGCTTGAAGCAGCAGCAGTAGAAGCACTGTGGTACACATACAGCCGAGATTGGCCGCGGCTGCAACAGCTGATGCCGCATGCGCTGCGGCTTGCTTCTGCATCCCTAGACCCCAGAAGCACCGCTGCTATCAGGGAGTGCGGGGCAAGATTGCTCATGGAGCTGCAGATACACCCAGGCCTGCACGCGGGGCATAGTCAGGTGCAGGAACAGAAGCGGGAGCAGCAGCAACCCTGGGTTGATATTCACGCGCACCTAATGGCGGCATTTCGTCATCACCAAGAAATCGGGGATATTTAGTAAGCTGACGAAAATGCCTAAATACTAATCTGGTCATTCCGCGTACCCTTCGCTGAGCCTCAAGCCTTGCTACAGAATGGATATCACGAACACTAGAAAACTCTAAACTCTGTTTATCGACCCGAGAGCCATTCCTTTTGTGGCATGACCTTTGCGTAAAGCCCTAGATTTTAGGCTTTTCCAATAAACTTTTCGCAAAGGGAACTGGTTTTCTTTGTTGTACAGCGCTGCGACAGCTGCGCTACGTCGTGCGGTGCTCATTTCTCCGTTGGCCATCTCCGCTGTGGATCCTTTTAGCACACCAGAGGGGAAGGCACTGCAGGTCTGCTGATACTACTGTTGCTGTGGCGGTGTTTGTTCCATAGTTGCTGCTATAGCTGGTCCAGCTGCTGTTTTGCTTGCTGGAACCGTCATCCGTGGCTCATCGTCGGTGCTGAACCGCTTCTGCGTGTGCGCCTCTTACGTATTTTCTGCTATTTATACAGGACGACCCTACTGTGCGCTCAGCTAAGGCACTGCGGACTGCCTTTGAGGCTAGCGATATCGCAGGCGTCGAGGAGGTGCGTCGGAAGCCCTACTCAGACTCCAAACCCTTTACACCAAAACCCAAACCTCTGCTTGCTTTGCACCTCAGGGAACTGCGCGCTAAATCTTATCATCCGAACACAGCGTTAGAGTGTAAAGCTGCCGGTTAGCTGCGGCTTGACTCTTGCGACATCAGAATGTGGGGTTTAAGTATGTGTACGGTGTATTTACAGCATTTACAGCTCCTTGGTGCGACTGACCCTTTTGTCTCCCATTGTCGTGAGGCACTGCTTGAAGCAGTCCGGTGCGTATGGAGGGCATTGCATCTGAGGAGCGTAGCAGGGGTATCTAGGGATGTATATCTAGGGCCACGGGATAAGAGATACGGGGTTTAGATTGTTTGTGATTACGCAGGTTGAGGCGGTTGCTCTGCGTGGCATCGTGCTATTCGGCCTTTTCCCTGAAGCGGCTGCAACAAACGCTGCGGCTTTCATACAAAGCGACACTCAATCTCGTCTTGCAGGTGCTCAAAATTCTTGCTGCGCTACTTGCTGTTTCTACTGGTCGTCTTGGCGTTATTGCTGCTGCTGCCACTAGAAATGGACTTCAAAGAGCAACCGACCTATAACTGCTTTCAACGCAAACTGTTTGCGGTTATCTAAAATGTATCATGCATATGTCTCGGAGCCTGATATTCCGCGTGATTTGAGGGTCTGTGCCCTGAATTTGGTAGCTGTCGCAACGGGGTGGGCGTATACTTCTCAGGTCATTCGTCAGGGTCGCCTCGTCGCCGTTGTTGACGACGAGGCTCGAGTTGTGAGGGTACGCATTCGCCATTTGCTGCTTTTGCCACCATTGCTAGGGACCTACTAAACACCTTGCTGCTGATATTATTAAAGGCACAGACACTGAGTTCCCCTAAGGCATTCTCTTGACTGGTTTTTTTATGGCGGTTATGCAGCTGCGGGGGCTTCGAAACCAAGATGTTACAGCAAATGGTCAGCTGCTATCCCAGTGGGGAAACAGCCTGCACGAATTTATTGGCCGCCTAGAGACCTTCCTAGTAAAGGAGCCCCAAAATATGACCAGCCGCGGGGGCTTCTCAGGGGTGCCGTACGCCGCTCATATCTACTAGGCGGACTGGTCTTGTAACAGCGAAGAGTTCCAGGGCAGTAGCACACCAGTGCTCACCGTGATACCCTGCTGCTGCACATAGGCCTGTACAGCTAGCGCAATGTCCATGGACGCCCATGGAGTTGCAGCAGCAAATATGGTAGCAGCAGTGGTGCATAAAGCACGCAGAAGCCTTTTCAACGCCATCGACGATGAATCACAGACGAGGGCTGCAGCAAGCGTAACACAGCTGCACCAGTCACGGCAGCAACGACAAGAACAAAACCAATCACAAGAAGACTAGGAGCATTTGATCTGCAGTGGTCTCGGCTTGTGTGCTGAATGGGTCCACAGAGGAAGCGTCCAATGGATCAATGGCTGCACGACCTAGCGCAGCTGTCGCAGCCCTGTACAGTAAGAGATACAGCAGCGCCATGAACGACAACCGCTTATAAGGAAAGCCTCAGCCATAAGCCATAATGCAGCACAGCTGTGGACAAACGCCGTAGTCCTGAGTGGTGTCTCGCGGTTTCGCGTATGTTTGTTGCACCGTGAAGCGTGCTGGAGTCCCAAATTTGCATTTCCTTGTTGTGCACCAGGGTAACCCATTTAGCCCCGAAGTGTAACCCGTAAATCCTTTAGCCCAGAATATCAGGCCTGTGCAGCCCGTGCAAACAACTATAAGCGTAATCGTTCCGCAAGTTTACCAACGAGCATCAGGGGAAGACAATCAGCCGCATGCTGAAGGCAACTATAGCGGGCTGAGCTACACTTTGATACATCTACTACACTAGTTACATTAACTAAGTATTTGTAGAGGATTGACTAACGGATTTGTCCGTTAAATATCATAATTATCGCATAGCACAGTTACGTCGATACAAGACGCTGTGTGTGCGTGTGTGCTACATGATATGTGCAGCTAGCTGCGAAACTTCGGCGTGCTGGGATAATGCCAGCTAGCTGTCTTGCCTCCTTCTTGTGGGGAACTCTGAGGGTCGAGGGCAGGGAAAGCACGTTCTTGTGCAAATCGATAACTCTCAAGTCTGTCTAAAATTAATTATCTCCCTGCAGAGTTCTATGACGGACCCGTAGAGTTAGTAGCACTGCATGGCTCTATGCAGCTCCTCTGGGTCCTTCTGCTTTCACTAGACAAGAAATTGTTGCTGGTTGTGGAGCAGATACTGCGATTCTGGCTGTTGGATATTTATGCATGGCCTTACCCAAATAGTTACACTAACAGCACAGACCCTAGGATCATGAGTACGTTCCTCTAGCTATGGTTGCTACTACCTTTTGTTCTCTTGCTTCGCCACCTACTGATACTGCAGCACGTGGTGCTGTAACTTCCCTTTCCCTTGTTGCGTGTGCCGCCGCTGTTGGCGCTGATGTATCTATTGCTGCGCATGTCGCTGCTGCTGCAGTTGTTGATCATACAGTTTTGCACAGTACTGAGGCTGAAGCACGTCATGGGGGCCCCTGCTGTGTCAGGAGCTTCACTGAAGTGGCATGGGAAAACCCTACGGTGGGGGCAGCTAGGATGCCCACGTCCCTTCTGAGGTCCTCGGAGAAAGGTATCTGACTGCAGACACAAAGCACAAACTTCAAATCCATTGAGAGTTCTTCCAGACGTACTTCCCCATATCTTTAGCTTCTTCCCTCAAGCGTCCGATTTAAGTGGGGGAAGGACAACCGGGGTGCGCGTTGCCGCACCTCCAAAGCACTTGGAGCATTCAGAAATATTTTTGCATTGTGCCTAGCGCACACGTAAAGCGTCACTTCATATTGTGTTGAGCCACGACTACTATGCAAAAACGATTACTAGAACAAATTAACTAGTTAGTTTTCAAAAAATATTAGCAAAATATAACTCATGTACTAAAACGTGCCGTGATGTATCTTAGACCGCTATATTTGCCTTTATTCCCGCACCCCGACACGAAGGCCACTTTTCATGAAGCTGACTGTCAAACGACCTGCACGCAGGATAGCGGGAAGCAGATCTGTCCTGTTGCCATTCTGGTGGAAGTCGGAAATGCGGAAAACAGAGTAATAGTGAAAAACAAAGCGCTCATGAACCCGTAGAAAGATCAAGAGAGGCAGGAAGATACACACACTGCTCAACAATGAGCGATGGACCAAGTGAACACGCTCACGGAGGTACGAGGGCTGCCGATCATCGGCGTGCTGAAATGTGAGTCGCCTTATACGGGGCACAACAGCCCTGCAAACCGTACGAAGCGAATCATGACACAAACAGTTCCACAGTACCTCTACATCTCAGAAAACAAATACTGCATGCAAGAACACCTCGTGCATGAAGTGCGAGCATTTCCAAAGCCGCACAGGAGAAATGCGGAAAAATTGCAGGCACAATATACTTGACAGTGTC